>NW_027436809.1:0-225156 GCF_047716275.1 Strix uralensis
GCACAAAAGCGATTCTGCGAAGAAAAGTGAACACGCACAGAGAAGGTGCTAGCAGGGAATTCTCTGCCTGCCTTCCTCAGTGCTCTGCAAGCTCTCCAGGACAACATAAAATCTGGGGCTCTGTGCTTTCTTTCGTTCTGAACAAGTGTTACTGTTTTCTGCACAAAAGCGATTCTGCGAAGCAATGTGAACACTTGTGCTTCCCAGGCACAGAGAAGGTGCTAGCAGGGAATTCTCTGCCTGCCTTTCCCCAGTGCTCTGCAAGCTCTCCAGGACAACATAAAATCTGGGGCTCTGTGCTTTCTTTCGTTCTGAACAAGTGTTACTGTTTTCTGCACAAAAGCGATTCTGCGAAGCAATGTGAACACTTCTGCTTCCCAGGCACAGAGAAGGTGCTAGCAGGGGAATTCTCTGCCTGCCTTTCCCCAGTGCTCTGCAAGCTCTCCAGGACAACATAAAATCTGGGGTTCTGTGCTTTCTTTCATTCTGAACAAGTGTTACTGTTTTCTGCACAAAAGCGATTCTGCGAAGCAATGTGAACACTTGTGCTTCCCAGGCACAGAGAAGGTGCTAGCAGGGAATTCTCTGCCTGCCTTTCCCCAGTGCTCTGCAAGCTCTCCAGGACAACATAAAATCTGGGGCTCTGTGCTTTCTTTCGTTCTGAACAAGTGTTACTGTTTTTCTGCACAAAAGCGATTCTGCGAAGCAATGTGAACACTTGTGCTTCCAGGCACAGAGAAGGTGCTAGCAGGGAATTCTCTGCCTGCCTTTCCCAGTGCTCTGCAAGCTCTCCAGGACAACATAAAATCTGGGGCTCTGTGCTTTCTTTCGTTCTGAACAAGTGTTACTGTTTTCTGCACAAAAGCGATTCTGCGAAGCAATGTGAACACTTGTGCTTCCCAGGCACAGAGAAGGTGCTAGCAGGGAATTCTCTGCCTGCCCTTTCCCCAGTGCTCTGCAAGCTCTCCAGGACAACATAAAATCTGGGGCTCTGTGCTTTCTTTCGTTCTGAACAAGTGTTACTGTTTTCTGCACAAAAGCGATTCTGCGAAGCAATGTGAACACTTGTGCTTCCAGGCACAGAGAAGGTGCTAGCAGGAATTCTCTGCCTGCCTTTCCCCAGTGCTCTGCAAGCTCTCCAGGACAACATAAAATCTGGGGCTCTGTGCTTTCTTTCGTTCTGAACAAGTGTTACTGTTTTCTGCACAAAAGCGATTCTGCGAAGCAATGTGAACACTTCTGCTTCCCAGGCACAGAGAAGGTGCTAGCAGGGAATTCTCTGCCTGCCTTTCCCCAGTGCTCTGCAAGCTCTCCAGGACAACATAAAATCTGGGGCTCTGTGCTTTCTTTCGTTCTGAACAAGTGTTACTGTTTTCTGCACAAAAGCGATTCTGCGAAGCAATGTGAACACTTCTGCTTCCCAGGCACAGAGAAGGTGCTAGCAGGGAATTCTCTGCCTGCCTTTCCCCCAGTGCTCTGCAAGCTCCCCAGAACAACATAAAATCTGGGGCTCTGTGCTTTCTTTCGTTCTGAACAAGTGTTACTGTTTTCTGCACAAAAGCGATTCTGCGAAGCAATGCGAACACTTCTGCTTCCCAGGCACAGAGAAGGTGCTAGCAGGGAATTCTCTGCCTGCCTTTCCCCAGTGCTCTGCAAGCTCTCCAGGACAACAGCAAATCTGGGGCTCTGTGCTTTCTTTCGTTCTGAACAAGTGTTACTGTTTTCTGCACAAAAGCGATTCTGCGAAGCAATGTGAACAGGCACAGAGAAGGTGCTTAGCAGGGAATTCTCTGCCTGCCTTTCCTTAGTGCTCTGCAAGCTCTCCAGGACAACATAAAATCTGGGGTTCTGTGCTTTCTTTCATTCTGAACAAGTGTTACTGTTTTCTGCACAAAAGCGATTCTGCGAAGCAATGTGAACACTTCTGCTTCCCAGGCACAGAGAAGGTGCTAGCAGGGAATTCTCTGCCTGCCTTTCCCCAGTGCTCTGCAAGCTCTCCAGGACAACATAAAATCTGGGGCTCTGTGCTTTCTTTCGTTCTGAACAAGTGTTACTGTTTTCTGCACAAAAGCGATTCTGCGAAGAAAAGTGAACCAGGCACAGAGAAGGTGCTAGCAGGGAATTCCTCTGCCTGCCTTCCTCAGTGCTCTGCAAGCTCTCCAGGACAACATAAAATCTGGGGTTCTGTGCTTTCTTTCGTTCTGAACAACTGTTACTGTTTTCTGCACAAAAGCGATTCTGCGAAGCAAATGTGAACACTTCTGCTTCCCAGGCACAGAGAAGGTGCTAGCAGGGAATTCTCTGCCTGCCTTTCCCAGTGCTCTGCAAGCTCTCCAGGACAACATAAAATCTGGGGCTCTGTGCTTTCTTTCGTTCTGAACAAGTGTTACTGTTTTCTGCACAAAAAGCGATTCTGCGAAGCAATGTGAACACTTCTGCTTCCCAGGCACAGAGAAGGTGCTAGCAGGGAATTCTCTGCCTGCCTTTCCCCAGTGCTCTGCAAGCTCCCCAGAACAACATAAAATCTGGGGCTCTGTGCTTTCTTTCGTTCTGAACAAGTGTTACTGTTTTCTGCACAAAAGCGATTCTGCGAAGCAATGCGAACACTTCTGCTTCCCAGGCACAGAGAAGGTGCTAGCAGGGAATTCTCTGCCTGCCTTTCCCCAGTGCTCTGCAAGCTCTCCAGGACAACAGCAAATCTGGGGCTCTGTGCTTTCTTTCGTTCTGAACAAGTGTTACTGTTTTCTGCACAAAAGCGATTCTGCGAAGCAATGTGAACAGGCACAGAGAAGGTGCTAGCAGGGAATTCTCTGCCTGCCTTTCCCTTAGTGCTCTGCAAGCTCTCCAGGACAACATAAAATCTGGGGTTCTGTGCTTTCTTTCATTCTGAACAAGTGTTACTGTTTTCTGCACAAAAGCGATTCTGCGAAGCAATGTGAACACTTCTGCTTCCCAGGCACAGAGAAGGTGCTAGCAGGGAATTCTCTGCCTGCCTTTCCCCAGTGCTCTGCAAGCTCTCCAGGACAACATAAAATCTGGGGCTCTGTGCTTTCTTTCGTTCTGAACAAGTGTTACTGTTTTCTGCACAAAAGCGATTCTGCGAAGAAAAGTGAACCAGGCACAGAGAAGGTGCTAGCAGGGAATTCTCTGCCTGCCTTCCTCAGTGCTCTGCAAGCTCTCCAGGACAACATAAAATCTGGGGTTCTGTGCTTTCTTTCGTTCTGAACAACTGTTACTGTTTTCTGCACAAAAGCGATTCTGCGAAGCAATGTGAACACTTGTGCTTCCCAGGCACAGAGAAGGTGCTAGCAGGGAATTCTCTGCCTGCCTTTCCCCAGTGCTCTGCAAGCTCTCCAGGACAACATAAAATCTGGGGGCTCTGTGCTTTCTTTCGTTCTGAACAAGTGTTACTGTTTTCTGCACAAAAGCGATTCTGCGAAGCAATGTGAACACTTGTGCTTCCCAGGCACAGAGAAGGTGCTAGCAGGGAATTCTCTGCCTGCCTTTCCCCAGTGCTCTGCAAGCTCTCCAGGACAACATAAAATCTGGGGCTCTGTGCTTTCTTTCGTTCTGAACAAGTGTTACTGTTTTCTGCACAAAAGCGATTCTGCGAAGCAATGTGAACACTTCTGCTTCCCAGGCACAGAGAAGGTGCTAGCAGGGAATTCTCTGCCTGCCTTTCCCCAGTTGCTCTGCAAGCTCTCCAGGACAACATAAAATCTGGGGCTCTGTGCTTTCTTTCGTTCTGAACAAGTGTTACTGTTTTCTGCACAAAAGCGATTCTGCGAAGCAATGTGAACACTTCTGCTTCCCAGGCACAGAGAAGGTGCTAGCAGGGAATTCTCTGCCTGCCTTTCCCCAGTGCTCTGCAAGCTCTCCAGGACAACATAAAATCTGGGGCTCTGTGCTTTCTTTCGTTCTGAACAAGTGTTACTGTTTTCTGCACAAAAGCGATTCTGCGAAGAAAAGTGAACAGGCACAGAGAAGGTGCTAGCAGGGAATTCTCTGCCTGCCTTCCTCAGTGCTCTGCAAGCTCTCCAGGACAACATAAAATCTGGGGTTCTGTGCTTTCTTTCGTTCTGAACAACTGTTACTGTTTTCTGCACAAAAGCGATTCTGCGAAGCAATGTGAACACTTGTGCTTCCCAGGCACAGAGAAGGTGCTAGCAGGGAATTCTCTGCCTGCCTTTCCCCAGTGCTCTGCAAGCTCTCCAGGACAACATAAAATCTGGGGCTCTGTGCTTTCTTTCGTTCTGAACAAGTGTTACTGTTTTCTGCACAAAAGCGATTCTGCGAAGCAATGTGAACACTTCTGCTTCCCAGGCACATAGAAGGTGCTAGCAGGGAATTCTCTGCCTGCCTTTCCCCAGTGCTCTGCAAGCTCTCCAGGACAACATAAAATCTGGGGCTCTGTGCTTTCTTTCGTTCTGAACAAGTGTTACTGTTTTCTGCACAAAAGCGATTCTGCGAAGCAATGTGAACACTTCTGCTTCCCAGGCACAGAGAAGGTGCTAGCAGGGAATTGCTCTGCCTGCCTTTCCCCAGTGCTCTGCAAGCTCTCCAGGACAACATAAAATCTGGGGCTCTGTGCTTTCTTTCGTTCTGAACAAGTGTTACTGTTTTTCTGCACAAAAGCGATTCTGCGAAGCAATGTGAACACTTGTGCTTCCAGGCACAGAGAAGGTGCTAGCAGGGAATTCTCTGCCTGCCTTTCCCCAGTGCTCTGCAAGCTCTCCAGGACAACATAAAATCTGGGGCTCTGTGCTTTCTTTCGTTCTGAACAAGTGTTACTGTTTTCTGCACAAAAGCGATTCTGCGAAGCAATGTGAACACTTGTGCTTCCCAGGCACAGAGAAGGTGCTAGCAGGGAATTCTCTGCCTGCCTTTCCCCAGTGCTCTGCAAGCTCTCCAGGACAACATAAAATCTGGGGCTCTGTGCTTTCTTTCGTTCTGAACAAGTGTTACTGTTTTCTGCACAAAAGCGATTCTGCGAAGCAAATGTGAACACTTGTGCTTCCCAGGCACAGAGAAGGTGCTAGCAGGGAATTCTCTGCCTGCCCTTTCCCCAGTGCTCTGCAAGCTCTCCAGGACAACATAAAATCTGGGGCTCTGTGCTTTCTTTCGTTCTGAACAAGTGTTACTGTTTTCTGCACAAAAGCGATTCTGCGAAGCAATGTGAACACTTCTGCTTCCCAGGCACAGAGAAGGTGCTAGCAGGGAATTCTCTGCCTGCCTTTCCCCAGTGCTCTGCAAGCTCTCCAGGACAACATAAAATCTGGGGCTCTGTGCTTTCTTTCGTTCTGAACAAGTGTTACTGTTTTCTGCACAAAAGCGATTCTGCGAAGCAATGTGAACACTTCTGCTTCCCAGGCACAGAGAAGGTGCTAGCAGGGAATTCTCTGCCTGCCTTTCCCCAGTGCTCTGCAAGCTCTCCAGGACAACATAAAATCTGGGGCTCTGTGCTTTCTTTCGTTCTGAACAAGTGTTACTGTTTTCTGCACAAAAGCGATTCTGCGAAGCAATGTGAACACTTCTGCTTCCCAGGCACAGAGAAGGTGCTAGCAGGGAATTGTCTGCCTGCCTTTCCCCCAGTGCTCTGCAAGCTCTCCAGGACAACATAAAATCTGGGGCTCTGTGCTTTCTTTCGTTCTGAACAAGTGTTACTGTTTTCTGCACAAAAGCGATTCTGCGAAGCAATGTGAACACTTCTGCTTCCCAGGCACAGAGAAGGTGCTAGCAGGGGAATTCTCTGCCTGCCTTTCCCCAGTGCTCTGCAAGCTCTCCAGGACAACATAAAATCTGGGGCTCTGTGCTTTCTTTTCGTTCTGAACAAGTGTTACTGTTTTCTGCACAAAAGCGATTCTGCGAAGCAATGTGAACACTTCTGCTTCCCAGGCACAGAGAAGGTGCTAGCAGGGAATTCTCTGCCTGCCTTTCCCAGTGCTCTGCAAGCTCTCCAGGACAACATAAAATCTGGGGCTCTGTGCTTTCTTTCGTTCTGAACAAGTGTTACTGTTTTCTGCACAAAAGCGATTCTGCGAAGCAATGTGAACACTTCTGCTTCCCAGGCACAGAGAAGGTGCTAGCAGGGAATTCTCTGCCTGCCTTTCCCCAGTGCTCTGCAAGCTCTCCAGGACAACATAAAATCTGGGGCTCTGTGCTTTCTTTCGTTCTGAACAAGTGTTACTGTTTTCTGCACAAAAGCGATTCTGCGAAGCAATGTGAACACTTGTGCTTCCCAGGCACAGAGAAGGTGCTAGCAGGGAATTCTCTGCCTGCCTTTCCCCAGTGCTCTGCAAGCTCTCCAGGACAACATAAAATCTGGGGCTCTGTGCTTTCTTTCGTTCTGAACAAGTGTTACTGTTTTCTGCACAAAAGCGATTCTGCGAAGCAATGTGAACACTTCTGCTTCCCAGGCACAGAGAAGGTGCTAGCAGGGAATTTTCTGCCTGCCTTTCCCCAGTGCTCTGCAAGCTCTCCAGGACAACATAAAATCTGGGGCTCTGTGCTTTCTTTCGTTCTGAACAAGTGTTACTGTTTTCTGCACAAAAGCGATTCTGCGAAGCAATGTGAACACTTCTGCTTCCCAGGCACAGAGAAGGGTGCTAGCAGGGAATTCTCTGCCTGCCTTTCCCCAGTGCTCTGCAAGCTCTCCAGGACAACATAAAATCTGGGGCTCTGTGCTTTCTTTCGTTCTGAACAAGTGTTACTGTTTTCTGCACAAAAGCGATTCTGCGAAGCAATGTGAACACTTGTGCTTCCCAGGCACAGAGAAGGTGCTAGCAGGGAATTCTCTGCCTGCCTTTCCCCAGTGCTCTGCAAGCTCTCCAGGACAACATAAAATCTGGGGCTCTGTGCTTTCTTTCGTTCTGAACAAGTGTTACTGTTTTCTGCACAAAAGCGATTCTGCGAAGCAATGTGAACACTTGTGCTTCCCAGGCACAGAGAAGGTGCTAGCAGGGAATTCTCTGCCTGCCTTTCCCCAGTGCTCTGCAAGCTCTCCAGGACAACATAAAATCTGGGGCTCTGTGCTTTCTTTCGTTCTGAACAAGTGTTACTGTTTTCTGCACAAAAGCGATTCTGCGAAGCAATGTGAACACTTCTGCTTCCCAGGCACAGAGAAGGTGCTAGCAGGGAATTGTCTGCCTGCCTTTCCCCAGTGCTCTGCAAGCTCTCCAGGACAACATAAAATCTGGGGCTCTGTGCTTTCTTTCGTTCTGAACAAGTGTTACTGTTTTCTGCACAAAAGCGATTCTGCGAAGAAAAGTGAACAGGCACAGAGAAGGTGCTAGCAGGGAATTCTCTGCCTGCCTTCCTCAGTGCTCTGCAAGCTCTCCAGGACAACATAAAATCTGGGGTTCTGTGCTTTCTTTCGTTCTGAACAACTGTTACTGTTTTCTGCACAAAAGCCGATTCTGCGAAGCAATGTGAACACTTGTGCTTCCCAGGCACAGAGAAGGGTGCTAGCAGGGAATTCTCTGCCCTGCCTTTCCCCAGTGCTCTGCAAGCTCTCCAGGACAACATAAAATCTGGGGCTCTGTGCTTTCTTTCGTTCTGAACAAGTGTTACTGTTTTCTGCACAAAAGCGATTCTGCGAAGCAATGTGAACACTTCTGCTTCCCAGGCACAGAGAAGGTGCTAGCAGGGGAATTCTCTGCCTGCCTTTCCCCAGTGCTCTGCAAGCTCTCCAGGACAACATAAAATCTGGGGCTCTGTGCTTTCTTTCGTTCTGAACAAGTGTTACTGTTTTCTGCACAAAAGCGATTCTGCGAAGCAATGTGAACACTTCTGCTTCCCAGGCACAGAGAAGGTGCTAGCAGGGAATTCTCTGCCTGCCTTTCCCCAGTGCTCTGCAAGCTCTCCAGGACAACATAAAATCTGGGGCTCTGTGCTTTCTTTCGTTCTGAACAAGTGTTACTGTTTTCTGCACAAAAGCGATTCTGCGAAGCAATGTGAACACTTCTGCTTCCCAGGCACAGAGAAGGTGCTAGCAGGGAATTCTCTGCCTGCCTTTCCCCAGTGCTCTGCAAGCTCCCCAGAACAACATAAAATCTGGGGCTCTGTGCTTTCTTTCGTTCTGAACAAGTGTTACTGTTTTCTGCACAAAAGCGATTCTGCGAAGCAATGCGAACACTTCTGCTTCCCAGGCACAGAGAAGGTGCTAGCAGGGAATTCTCTGCCTGCCTTTCCCCAGTGCTCTGCAAGCTCTCCAGGACAACAGCAAATCTGGGGCTCTGTGCTTTCTTTCGTTCTGAACAAGTGTTACTGTTTTCTGCACAAAAGCGATTCTGCGAAGCAATGTGAACACTTGTGCTTCCCAGGCACAGAGAAGGTGCTAGCAGGGAATTCTCTGCCTGCCTTTCCCCAGTGCTCTGCAAGCTCTCCAGGACAACATAAAATCTGGGGTTCTGTGCTTTCTTTCATTCTGAACAACTGTTACTGTTTTCTGCACAAAAGCGATTCTGCGAAGCAATGTGAACACTTGTGCTTCCCAGGCACAGAGAAGGTGCTAGCAGGGAATTCTCTGCCTGCCTTTCCCCAGTGCTCTGCAAGCTCTCCAGGACAACATAAAATCTGGGGCTCTGTGCTTTCTTTCGTTCTGAACAAGTGTTACTGTTTTCTGCACAAAAGCGATTCTGCGAAGCAATGTGAACACTTCTGCTTCCCAGGCACAGAGAAGGTGCTAGCAGGGAATTGTCTGCCTGCCTTTCCCCAGTGCTCTGCAAGCTCTCCAGGACAACATAAAATCTGGGGCTCTGTGCTTTCTTTCGTTCTGAACAAGTGTTACTGTTTTCTGCACAAAAGCGATTCTGCGAAGCAATGTGAACACTTCTGCTTCCCAGGCACAGAGAAGGTGCTAGCAGGGAATTCTCTGCCTGCCTTTCCCCAGTGCTCTGCAAGCTCTCCAGGACAACATAAAATCTGGGGCTCTGTGCTTTCTTTCGTTCTGAACAAGTGTTACTGTTTTCTGCACAAAAGCGATTCTGCGAAGCAATGTGAACACTTGTGCTTCCCAGGCACAGAGAAGGTGCTAGCAGGGAATTCTCTGCCTGCCTTTCCCCAGTGCTCTGCAAGCTCTCCAGGACAACATAAAATCTGGGGCTCTGTGCTTTCTTTCGTTCTGAACAAGTGTTACTGTTTTCTGCACAAAAGCGATTCTGCGAAGCAATGTGAACACTTGTGCTTCCCAGGCACAGAGAAGGTGCTAGCAGGGAATTCTCTGCCTGCCTTTCCCCAGTGCTCTGCAAGCTCTCCAGGACAACATAAAATCTGGGGCTCTGTGCTTTCTTTCGTTCTGAACAAGTGTTACTGTTTTCTGCACAAAAGCGATTCTGCGAAGCAATGTGAACACTTCTGCTTCCCAGGCACAGAGAAGGTGCTAGCAGGGAATTGTCTGCCTGCCTTTCCCCAGTGCTCTGCAAGCTCTCCAGGACAACATAAAATCTGGGGCTCTGTGCTTTCTTTCGTTCTGAACAAGTGTTACTGTTTTCTGCACAAAAGCGATTCTGCGAAGCAATGTGAACACTTCTGCTTCCCAGGCACAGAGAAGGTGCTAGCAGGGAATTCTCTGCCTGCCTTTCCCCAGTGCTCTGCAAGCTCTCCAGGACAACATAAAATCTGGGGCTCTGTGCTTTCTTTCGTTCTGAACAAGTGTTACTGTTTTCTGCACAAAAGCGATTCTGCGAAGCAATGTGAACACTTGTGCTTCCCAGGCACAGAGAAGGTGCTAGCAGGGAATTCTCTGCCTGCCTTTCCCCAGTGCTCTGCAAGCTCTCCAGGACAACATAAAATCTGGGGCTCTGTGCTTTCTTTCGTTCTGAACAAGTGTTACTGTTTTCTGCACAAAAGCGATTCTGCGAAGAAAAGTGAACAGGCACAGAGAAGGTGCTAGCAGGGAATTCTCTGCCTGCCTTCCTCAGTGCTCTGCAAGCTCTCCAGGACAACATAAAATCTGGGGTTCTGTGCTTTCTTTCGTTCTGAACAACTGTTACTGTTTTCTGCACAAAAGCGATTCTGCGAAGCAATGTGAACACTTGTGCTTCCCAGGCACAGAGAAGGTGCTAGCAGGGAATTCTCTGCCTGCCTTTCCCCAGTGCTCTGCAAGCTCTCCAGGACAACATAAAATCTGGGGCTCTGTGCTTTCTTTCGTTCTGAACAAGTGTTACTGTTTTCTGCACAAAAGCGATTCTGCGAAGCAATGTGAACACTTGTGCTTCCCAGGCACAGAGAAGGTGCTAGCAGGGAATTCTCTGCCTGCCTTTCCCCAGTGCTCTGCAAGCTCTCCAGGACAACATAAAATCTGGGGCTCTGTGCTTTCTTTCGTTCTGAACAAGTGTTACTGTTTTCTGCACAAAAGCGATTCTGCGAAGCAATGTGAACACTTCTGCTTCCCAGGCACAGAGAAGGTGCTAGCAGGGAATTCTCTGCCTGCCTTTCCCCAGTGCTCTGCAAGCTCTCCAGGACAACATAAAATCTGGGGCTCTGTGCTTTCTTTCGTTCTGAACAAGTGTTACTGTTTTCTGCACAAAAGCGATTCTGCGAAGCAATGTGAACACTTCTGCTTCCCAGGCACAGAGAAGGTGCTAGCAGGGAATTGTCTGCCTGCCTTTCCCCAGTGCTCTGCAAGCTCTCCAGGACAACATAAAATCTGGGGCTCTGTGCTTTCTTTCGTTCTGAACAAGTGTTACTGTTTTCTGCACAAAAGCGATTCTGCGAAGCAATGTGAACACTTGTGCTTCCCAGGCACAGAGAAGGTGCTAGCAGGGAATTCTCTGCCTGCCTTTCCCCAGTGCTCTGCAAGCTCTCCAGGACAACATAAAATCTGGGGCTCTGTGCTTTCTTTCGTTCTGAACAAGTGTTACTGTTTTCTGCACAAAAGCGATTCTGCGAAGCAATGTGAACACTTGTGCTTCCCAGGCACAGAGAAGGTGCTAGCAGGGAATTCTCTGCCTGCCTTTCCCCAGTGCTCTGCAAGCTCTCCAGGACAACATAAAATCTGGGGCTCTGTGCTTTCTTTCGTTCTGAACAAGTGTTACTGTTTTCTGCACAAAAGCGATTCTGCGAAGCAATGTGAACACTTGTGCTTCCCAGGCACAGAGAAGGTGCTAGCAGGGAATTCTCTGCCTGCCTTTCCCCAGTGCTCTGCAAGCTCTCCAGGACAACATAAAATCTGGGGCTCTGTGCTTTCTTTCGTTCTGAACAAGTGTTACTGTTTTCTGCACAAAAGCGATTCTGCGAAGCAATGTGAACACTTCTGCTTCCCAGGCACAGAGAAGGTGCTAGCAGGGAATTGTCTGCCTGCCTTTCCCCAGTGCTCTGCAAGCTCTCCAGGACAACATAAAATCTGGGGCTCTGTGCTTTCTTTCGTTCTGAACAAGTGTTACTGTTTTCTGCACAAAAGCGATTCTGCGAAGCAATGTGAACACTTCTGCTTCCCAGGCACAGAGAAGGTGCTAGCAGGGAATTCTCTGCCTGCCTTTCCCCAGTGCTCTGCAAGCTCTCCAGGACAACATAAAATCTGGGGCTCTGTGCTTTCTTTCGTTCTGAACAAGTGTTACTGTTTTCTGCACAAAAGCGATTCTGCGAAGCAATGTGAACACTTGTGCTTCCCAGGCACAGAGAAGGTGCTAGCAGGGAATTCTCTGCCTGCCTTTCCCCAGTGCTCTGCAAGCTCTCCAGGACAACATAAAATCTGGGGCTCTGTGCTTTCTTTCGTTCTGAACAAGTGTTACTGTTTTCTGCACAAAAGCGATTCTGCGAAGCAATGTGAACACTTCTGCTTCCCAGGCACAGAGAAGGTGCTAGCAGGGAATTCTCTGCCTGCCTTTCCCCAGTGCTCTGCAAGCTCTCCAGGACAACATAAAATCTGGGGCTCTGTGCTTTCTTTCGTTCTGAACAAGTGTTACTGTTTTCTGCACAAAAGCGATTCTGCGAAGCAATGTGAACACTTCTGCTTCCCAGGCACAGAGAAGGTGCTAGCAGGGAATTCTCTGCCTGCCTTTCCCCAGTGCTCTGCAAGCTCTCCAGGACAACATAAAATCTGGGGCTCTGTGCTTTCTTTCGTTCTGAACAAGTGTTACTGTTTTCTGCACAAAAGCGATTCTGCGAAGCAATGTGAACAGGCACAGAGAAGGTGCTAGCAGGGAATTGTCTGCCTGCCTTTCCCCAGTGCTCTGCAAGCTCTCCAGGACAACATAAAATCTGGGGCTCTGTGCTTTCTTTCGTTCTGAACAAGTGTTACTGTTTTCTGCACAAAAGCGATTCTGCAAAGCAATGTGAACACTTGTGCTTCCCAGGCACATAGAAGGTGCTAGCAGGGAATTCTCTGCCTGCCTTTCCCCAGTGCTCTGCAAGCTCTCCAGGACAACATAAAATCTGGGGCTCTGTGCTTTCTTTCGTTCTGAACAAGTGTTACTGTTTTCTGCACAAAAGCGATTCTGCAAAGCAATGTGAACAGGCACAGAGAAGGTGCTAGCAGGGAATTCTCTGCCTGCCTTTCCCCAGTGCTCTGCAAGCTCTCCAGGACAACATAAAATCTGGGGCTCTGTGCTTTCTTTCGTTCTGAACAAGTGTTACTGTTTTCTGCACAAAAGCGATTCTGCGAAGCAATATGAACACTTGTGCTTCCCAGGCACAGAGAAGGTGCTAGCAGGGAATTCTCTGCCTGCCTTTCCCCAGTGCTCTGCAAGCTCTCCAGGACAACATAAAATCTGGGGCTCTGTGCTTTCTTTCATTCTGAACAAGTGTTACTGTTTTCTGCACAAAAGCGATTCTGCAAAGCAATGTGAACACTTCTGCTTCCCAGGCACAGAGAAGGTGCTAGCAGGGAATTGTCTGCCTGCCTTTCCCCAGTGCTCTGCAAGCTCTCCAGGACAACATAAAATCTGGGGCTCTGTGCTTTCTTTCGTTCTGAACAAGTGTTACTGTTTTCTGCACAAAAGCGATTCTGCGAAGCAATGTGAACACTTGTGCTTCCCAGGCACAGAGAAGGTGCTAGCAGGGAATTCTCTGCCTGCCTTTCCCCAGTGCTCTGCAAGCTCTCCAGGACAACATAAAATCTGGGGCTCTGTGCTTTCTTTCGTTCTGAACAAGTGTTACTGTTTTCTGCACAAAAGCGATTCTGCGAAGCAATGTGAACACTTCTGCTTCCCAGGCACAGAGAAGGTGCTAGCAGGGAATTCTCTGCCTGCCTTTCCCCAGTGCTCTGCAAGCTCTCCAGGACAACATAAAATCTGGGGCTCTGTGCTTTCTTTCGTTCTGAACAAGTGTTACTGTTTTCTGCACAAAAGCGATTCTGCGAAGCAATGTGAACACTTGTGCTTCCCAGGCACAGAGAAGGTGCTAGCAGGGAATTCTCTGCCTGCCTTTCCCCAGTGCTCTGCAAGCTCTCCAGGACAACATAAAATCTGGGGCTCTGTGCTTTCTTTCGTTCTGAACAAGTGTTACTGTTTTCTGCACAAAAGCGATTCTGCGAAGCAATGTGAACACTTCTGCTTCCCAGGCACAGAGAAGGTGCTAGCAGGGAATTCTCTGCCTGCCTTTCCCCAGTGCTCTGCAAGCTCTCCAGGACAACATAAAATCTGGGGCTCTGTGCTTTCTTTCGTTCTGAACAAGTGTTACTGTTTTCTGCACAAAAGCGATTCTGCGAAGCAATGTGAACACTTCTGCTTCCCAGGCACAGAGAAGGTGCTAGCAGGGAATTCTCTGCCTGCCTTTCCCCAGTGCTCTGCAAGCTCTCCAGGACAACATAAAATCTGGGGCTCTGTGCTTTCTTTCGTTCTGAACAAGTGTTACTGTTTTCTGCACAAAAGCGATTCTGCGAAGCAATGTGAACAGGCACAGAGAAGGTGCTAGCAGGGAATTGTCTGCCTGCCTTTCCCCAGTGCTCTGCAAGCTCTCCAGGACAACATAAAATCTGGGGCTCTGTGCTTTCTTTCGTTCTGAACAAGTGTTACTGTTTTCTGCACAAAAGCGATTCTGCAAAGCAATGTGAACACTTGTGCTTCCCAGGCACATAGAAGGTGCTAGCAGGGAATTCTCTGCCTGCCTTTCCCCAGTGCTCTGCAAGCTCTCCAGGACAACATAAAATCTGGGGCTCTGTGCTTTCTTTCGTTCTGAACAAGTGTTACTGTTTTCTGCACAAAAGCGATTCTGCAAAGCAATGTGAACAGGCACAGAGAAGGTGCTAGCAGGGAATTCTCTGCCTGCCTTTCCCCAGTGCTCTGCAAGCTCTCCAGGACAACATAAAATCTGGGGTTCTGTGCTTTCTTTCATTCTGAACAAGTGTTACTGTTTTCTGCACAAAAGCGATTCTGCGAAGCAATGTGAACACTTTTGCTTCCCAGGCACAGAGAAGGTGCTAGCAGGGAATTCTCTGCCTGCCTTTCCCCAGTGCTCTGCAAGCTCTCCAGGACAACATAAAATCTGGGGCTCTGTGCTTTCTTTCGTTCTGAACAAGTGTTACTGTTTTCTGCACAAAAGCGATTCTGCGAAGCAATATGAACACTTGTGCTTCCCAGGCACAGAGAAGGTGCTAGCAGGGAATTCTCTGCCTGCCTTTCCCCAGTGCTCTGCAAGCTCTCCAGGACAACATAAAATCTGGGGCTCTGTGCTTTCTTTCATTCTGAACAAGTGTTACTGTTTTCTGCACAAAAGCGATTCTGCAAAGCAATGTGAACACTTCTGCTTCCCAGGCACAGAGAAGGTGCTAGCAGGGAATTCTCTGCCTGCCTTTCCCCAGTGCTCTGCAAGCTCTCCAGGACAACATAAAATCTGGGGCTCTGTGCTTTCTTTCGTTCTGAACAAGTGTTACTGTTTTCTGCACAAAAGCGATTCTGCGAAGCAATGTGAACACTTGTGCTTCCCAGGCACAGAGAAGGTGCTAGCAGGGAATTCTCTGCCTGCCTTTCCCCAGTGCTCTGCAAGCTCTCCAGGACAACATAAAATCTGGGGCTCTGTGCTTTCTTTCGTTCTGAACAAGTGTTACTGTTTTCTGCACAAAAGCGATTCTGCGAAGCAATGTGAACAGGCACAGAGAAGGTGCTAGCAGGGAATTCTCTGCCTGCCTTTCCCCAGTGCTCTGCAAGCTCTCCAGGACAACATAAAATCTGGGGCTCTGTGCTTTCTTTCGTTCTGAACAAGTGTTACTGTTTTCTGCACAAAAGCGATTCTGCGAAGCAATGTGAACACTTGTGCTTCCCAGGCACAGAGAAGGTGCTAGCAGGGAATTCTCTGCCTGCCTTTCCCCAGTGCTCTGCAAGCTCTCCAGGACAACATAAAATCTGGGGCTCTGTGCTTTCTTTCGTTCTGAACAAGTGTTACTGTTTTCTGCACAAAAGCGATTCTGCGAAGCAATGTGAACACTTCTGCTTCCCAGGCACAGAGAAGGTGCTAGCAGGGAATTCTCTGCCTGCCTTCCTCAGTGCTCTGCAAGCTCTCCAGGACAACATAAAATCTGGGGCTCTGTGCTTTCTTTCGTTCTGAACAAGTGTTACTGTTTTCTGCACAAAAGCGATTCTGCGAAGCAATGTGAACACTTCTGCTTCCCAGGCACAGAGAAGGTGCTAGCAGGGAATTCTCTGCCTGCCTTTCCCCAGTGCTCTGCAAGCTCTCCAGGACAACATAAAATCTGGGGCTCTGTGCTTTCTTTCGTTCTGAACAAGTGTTACTGTTTTCTGCACAAAAGCGATTCTGCGAAGCAATGTGAACACTTCTGCTTCCCAGGCACAGAGAAGGTGCTAGCAGGGAATTCTCTGCCTGCCTTTCCCCAGTGCTCTGCAAGCTCTCCAGGACAACATAAAATCTGGGGCTCTGTGCTTTCTTTCGTTCTGAACAAGTGTTACTGTTTTCTGCACAAAAGCGATTCTGCGAAGCAATGTGAACACTTCTGCTTCCCAGGCACAGAGAAGGTGCTAGCAGGGAATTCTCTGCCTGCCTTTCCCCAGTGCTCTGCAAGCTCTCCAGGACAACAGCAAATCTGGGGCTCTGTGCTTTCTTTCGTTCTGAACAAGTGTTACTGTTTTCTGCACAAAAGCGATTCTGCGAAGCAATGTGAACACTTCTGCTTCCCAGGCACAGAGAAGGTGCTAGCAGGGAATTCTCTGCCTGCCTTTCCCCAGTGCTCTGCAAGCTCTCCAGGACAACATAAAATCTGGGGCTCTGTGCTTTCTTTCGTTCTGAACAAGTGTTACTGTTTTCTGCACAAAAGCGATTCTGCGAAGCAATGTGAACACTTCTGCTTCCCAGGCACAGAGAAGGTGCTAGCAGGGAATTCTCTGCCTGCCTTTCCCCAGTGCTCTGCAAGCTCCCCAGAACAACATAAAATCTGGGGCTCTGTGCTTTCTTTCGTTCTGAACAAGTGTTACTGTTTTCTGCACAAAAGCGATTCTGCGAAGCAATGTGAACAGGCACAGAGAAGGTGCTAGCAGGGAATTGTCTGCCTGCCTTTCCCCAGTGCTCTGCAAGCTCTCCAGGACAACATAAAATCTGGGGCTCTGTGCTTTCTTTCGTTCTGAACAAGTGTTACTGTTTTCTGCACAAAAGCGATTCTGCGAAGCAATGTGAACAGGCACAGAGAAGGTGCTAGCAGGGAATTTTCTGCCTGCCTTTCCCCAGTGCTCTGCAAGCTCTCCAGGACAACATAAAATCTGGGGCTCTGTGCTTTCTTTCGTTCTGAACAAGTGTTACTGTTTTCTGCACAAAAGCGATTCTGCGAAGCAATGTGAACACTTGTGCTTCCCAGGCACAGAGAAGGTGCTAGCAGGGAATTCTCTGCCTGCCTTTCCCCAGTGCTCTGCAAGCTCTCCAGGACAACATAAAATCTGGGGCTCTGTGCTTTCTTTCGTTCTGAACAAGTGTTACTGTTTTCTGCACAAAAGCGATTCTGCGAAGCAATGTGAACACTTGTGCTTCCCAGGCACAGAGAAGGTGCTAGCAGGGAATTCTCTGCCTGCCTTTCCCCAGTGCTCTGCAAGCTCTCCAGGACAACATAAAATCTGGGGCTCTGTGCTTTCTTTCGTTCTGAACAAGTGTTACTGTTTTCTGCACAAAAGCGATTCTGCGAAGCAATGTGAACACTTGTGCTTCCCAGGCACAGAGAAGGTGCTAGCAGGGAATTCTCTGCCTGCCTTTCCCCAGTGCTCTGCAAGCTCTCCAGGACAACATAAAATCTGGGGCTCTGTGCTTTCTTTCGTTCTGAACAAGTGTTACTGTTTTCTGCACAAAAGCGATTCTGCGAAGCAATGTGAACACTTCTGCTTCCCAGGCACAGAGAAGGTGCTAGCAGGGAATTCTCTGCCTGCCTTTCCCCAGTGCTCTGCAAGCTCCACAGAACAACATAAAATCTGGGGCTCTGTGCTTTCTTTCGTTCTGAACAAGTGTTACTGTTTTCTGCACAAAAGCGATTCTGCGAAGCAATGTGAACACTTCTGCTTCCCAGGCACAGAGAAGGTGCTAGCAGGGAATTCTCTGCCTGCCTTTCCCCAGTGCTCTGCAAGCTCTCCAGGACAACAGCAAATCTGGGGCTCTGTGCTTTCTTTCGTTCTGAACAAGTGTTACTGTTTTCTGCACAAAAGCGATTCTGCGAAGCAATGTGAACAGGCACAGAGAAGGTGCTAGCAGGGAATTCTCTGCCTGCCTTTCCCCAGTGCTCTGCAAGCTCTCCAGGACAACATAAAATCTGGGGCTCTGTGCTTTCTTTCGTTCTTAACAAGTGTTACTGTTTTCTGCACAAAAGCGATTCTGCGAAGAAAAGTGAACAGGCACAGAGAAGGTGCTAGCAGGGAATTCTCTGCCTGCCTTCCTCAGTGCTCTGCAAGCTCTCCAGGACAACATAAAATCTGGGGTTCTGTGCTTTCTTTCGTTCTGAACAAGTGTTACTGTTTTCTGCACAAAAGCGATTCTGCGAAGCAATGTGAACACTTGTGCTTCCCAGGCACAGAGAAGGTGCTAGCAGGGAATTCTCTGCCTGCCTTTCCCCAGTGCTCTGCAAGCTCTCCAGGACAACATAAAATCTGGGGCTCTGTGCTTTCTTTCGTTCTGAAGAAGTGTTACTGTTTTCTGCACAAAAGCGATTCTGCGAAGCAATGTGAACACTTGTGCTTCCCAGGCACAGAGAAGGTGCTAGCAGGGAATTCTCTGCCTGCCTTTCCCCAGTGCTCTGCAAGCTCTCCAGGACAACATAAAATCTGGGGCTCTGTGCTTTCTTTCATTCTGAACAAGTGTTACTGTTTTCTGCACAAAAGCGATTCTGCGAAGCAATGTGAACACTTGTGCTTCCCAGGCACAGAGAAGGTGCTAGCAGGGAATTCTCTGCCTGCCTTTCCTCAGTGCTCTGCAAGCTCTCCAGGACAACATAAAATCTGGGGTTCTGTGCTTTCTTTCGTTCTGAACAACTGTTACTGTTTTCTGCACAAAAGCGATTCTGCGAAGCAATGTGAACACTTGTGCTTCCCAGGCACAGAGAAGGTGCTAGCAGGGAATTGTCTGCCTGCCTTTCCCCAGTGCTCTGCAAGCTCTCCAGGACAACATAAAATCTGGGGCTCTGTGCTTTCTTTCGTTCTGAACAAGTGTTACTGTTTTCTGCACAAAAGCGATTCTGCGAAGCAATGTGAACACTTCTGCTTCCCAGGCACAGAGAAGGTGCTAGCAGGGAATTGTCTGCCTGCCTTTCCCCAGTGCTCTGCAAGCTCTCCAGGACAACATAAAATCTGGGGCTCTGTGCTTTCTTTCGTTCTGAACAAGTGTTACTGTTTTCTGCACAAAAGCGATTCTGCGAAGCAATGTGAACACTTGTGCTTCCCAGGCACAGAGAAGGTGCTAGCAGGGAATTGTCTGCCTGCCTTTCCCCAGTGCTCTGCAAGCTCTCCAGGACAACATAAAATCTGGGGCTCTGTGCTTTCTTTCGTTCTGAACAAGTGTTACTGTTTTCTGCACAAAAGCGATTCTGCGAAGCAATGTGAACACTTCTGCTTCCCAGGCACAGAGAAGGTGCTAGCAGGGAATTCTCTGCCTGCCTTTCCCCAGTGCTCTGCAAGCTCTCCAGGACAACATAAAATCTGGGGCTCTGTGCTTTCTTTCGTTCTGAACAAGTGTTACTGTTTTCTGCACAAAAGCGATTCTGCGAAGCAATGTGAACAGGCACAGAGAAGGTGCTAGCAGGGAATTGTCTGCCTGCCTTTCCCCAGTGCTCTGCAAGCTCTCCAGGACAACATAAAATCTGGGGCTCTGTGCTTTCTTTCGTTCTGAACAAGTGTTACTGTTTTCTGCACAAAAGCGATTCTGCAAAGCAATGTGAACACTTGTGCTTCCCAGGCACATAGAAGGTGCTAGCAGGGAATTCTCTGCCTGCCTTTCCCCAGTGCTCTGCAAGCTCTCCAGGACAACATAAAATCTGGGGCTCTGTGCTTTCTTTCGTTCTGAACAAGTGTTACTGTTTTCTGCACAAAAGCGATTCTGCAAAGCAATGTGAACAGGCACAGAGAAGGTGCTAGCAGGGAATTCTCTGCCTGCCTTTCCCCAGTGCTCTGCAAGCTCTCCAGGACAACATAAAATCTGGGGTTCTGTGCTTTCTTTCATTCTGAACAAGTGTTACTGTTTTCTGCACAAAAGCGATTCTGCGAAGCAATGTGAACACTTCTGCTTCCCAGGCACAGAGAAGGTGCTAGCAGGGAATTCTCTGCCTGCCTTCCTCAGTGCTCTGCAAGCTCTCCAGGACAACATAAAATCTGGGGCTCTGTGCTTTCTTTCGTTCTGAACAAGTGTTACTGTTTTCTGCACAAAAGCGATTCTGCGAAGCAATATGAACACTTGTGCTTCCCAGGCACAGAGAAGGTGCTAGCAGGGAATTCTCTGCCTGCCTTTCCCCAGTGCTCTGCAAGCTCTCCAGGACAACATAAAATCTGGGGCTCTGTGCTTTCTTTCGTTCTGAACAAGTGTTACTGTTTTCTGCACAAAAGCGATTCTGCGAAGCAATGTGAACACTTCTGCTTCCCAGGCACAGAGAAGGTGCTAGCAGGGAATTCTCTACCTGCCTTTCCCCAGTGCTCTGCAAGCTCTCCAGGACAACATAAAATCTGGGGCTCTGTGCTTTCTTTCGTTCTGAACAAGTGTTACTGTTTTCTGCACAAAAGCGATTCTGCGAAGCAATGTGAACACTTCTGCTTCCCAGGCACAGAGAAGGTGCTAGCAGGGAATTCTCTGCCTGCCTTTCCCCAGTGCTCTGCAAGCTCTCCAGGACAACATAAAATCTGGGGCTCTGTGCTTTCTTTCGTTCTGAACAAGTGTTACTGTTTTCTGCACAAAAGCGATTCTGCGAAGCAATGTGAACACTTCTGCTTCCCAGGCACAGAGAAGGTGCTAGCAGGGAATTCTCTGCCTGCCTTTCCCCAGTGCTCTGCAAGCTCTCCAGGACAACATAAAATCTGGGGCTCTGTGCTTTCTTTCGTTCTGAACAAGTGTTACTGTTTTCTGCACAAAAGCGATTCTGCGAAGCAATGTGAACACTTCTGCTTCCCAGGCACAGAGAAGGTGCTAGCAGGGAATTCTCTGCCTGCCTTTCCCCAGTGCTCTGCAAGCTCTCCAGGACAACAGCAAATCTGGGGCTCTGTGCTTTCTTTCGTTCTGAACAAGTGTTACTGTTTTCTGCACAAAAGCGATTCTGCGAAGCAATGTGAACACTTCTGCTTCCCAGGCACAGAGAAGGTGCTAGCAGGGAATTGTCTGCCTGCCTTTCCCCAGTGCTCTGCAAGCTCTCCAGGACAACATAAAATCTGGGGCTCTGTGCTTTCTTTCGTTCTGAACAAGTGTTACTGTTTTCTGCACAAAAGCGATTCTGCGAAGCAATGTGAACAGGCACAGAGAAGGTGCTAGCAGGGAATTTTCTGCCTGCCTTTCCCCAGTGCTCTGCAAGCTCTCCAGGACAACATAAAATCTGGGGCTCTGTGCTTTCTTTCGTTCTGAACAAGTGTTACTGTTTTCTGCACAAAAGCGATTCTGCGAAGCAATGTGAACACTTCTGCTTCCCAGGCACAGAGAAGGTGCTAGCAGGGAATTCTCTGCCTGCCTTTCCCCAGTGCTCTGCAAGCTCTCCAGGACAACATAAAATCTGGGGCTCTGTGCTTTCTTTCGTTCTGAACAAGTGTTACTGTTTTCTGCACAAAAGCGATTCTGCGAAGCAATGTGAACACTTCTGCTTCCCAGGCACAGAGAAGGTGCTAGCAGGGAATTGTCTGCCTGCCTTTCCCCAGTGCTCTGCAAGCTCTCCAGGACAACATAAAATCTGGGGCTCTGTGCTTTCTTTCGTTCTGAACAAGTGTTACTGTTTTCTGCACAAAAGCGATTCTGCGAAGCAATGTGAACACTTGTGCTTCCCAGGCACAGAGAAGGTGCTAGCAGGGAATTCTCTGCCTGCCTTTCCCCAGTGCTCTGCAAGCTCTCCAGGACAACATAAAATCTGGGGCTCTGTGCTTTCTTTCGTTCTGAACAAGTGTTACTGTTTTCTGCACAAAAGCGATTCTGCGAAGCAATGTGAACACTTGTGCTTCCCAGGCACAGAGAAGGTGCTAGCAGGGAATTCTCTGCCTGCCTTTCCCCAGTGCTCTGCAAGCTCTCCAGGACAACATAAAATCTGGGGCTCTGTGCTTTCTTTCGTTCTGAACAAGTGTTACTGTTTTCTGCACAAAAGCGATTCTGCGAAGCAATGTGAACACTTGTGCTTCCCAGGCACAGAGAAGGTGCTAGCAGGGAATTCTCTGCCTGCCTTTCCCCAGTGCTCTGCAAGCTCTCCAGGACAACATAAAATCTGGGGCTCTGTGCTTTCTTTCGTTCTGAACAAGTGTTACTGTTTTCTGCACAAAAGCGATTCTGCAAAGCAATGTGAACACTTCTGCTTCCCAGGCACAGAGAAGGTGCTAGCAGGGAATTCTCTGCCTGCCTTTCCCCAGTGCTCTGCAAGCTCCCCAGAACAACATAAAATCTGGGGCTCTGTGCTTTCTTTCGTTCTGAACAAGTGTTACTGTTTTCTGCACAAAAGCGATTCTGCGAAGCAATGTGAACACTTCTGCTTCCCAGGCACAGAGAAGGTGCTAGCAGGGAATTCTCTGCCTGCCTTTCCCCAGTGCTCTGCAAGCTCTCCAGGACAACAGCAAATCTGGGGCTCTGTGCTTTCTTTCGTTCTGAACAAGTGTTACTGTTTTCTGCACAAAAGCGATTCTGCGAAGCAATGTGAACAGGCACAGAGAAGGTGCTAGCAGGGAATTCTCTGCCTGCCTTTCCCCAGTGCTCTGCAAGCTCTCCAGGACAACATAAAATCTGGGGTTCTGTGCTTTCTTTCATTCTGAACAAGTGTTACTGTTTTCTGCACAAAAGCGATTCTGCGAAGCAATGTGAACACTTCTGCTTCCCAGGCACAGAGAAGGTGCTAGCAGGGAATTCTCTGCCTGCCTTTCCCCAGTGCTCTGCAAGCTCTCCAGGACAACATAAAATCTGGGGCTCTGTGCTTTCTTTCGTTCTTAACAAGTGTTACTGTTTTCTGCACAAAAGCGATTCTGCGAAGAAAAGTGAACAGGCACAGAGAAGGTGCTAGCAGGGAATTCTCTGCCTGCCTTCCTCAGTGCTCTGCAAGCTCTCCAGGACAACATAAAATCTGGGGTTCTGTGCTTTCTTTCGTTCTGAACAAGTGTTACTGTTTTCTGCACAAAAGCGATTCTGCGAAGCAATGTGAACACTTGTGCTTCCCAGGCACAGAGAAGGTGCTAGCAGGGAATTCTCTGCCTGCCTTTCCCCAGTGCTCTGCAAGCTCTCCAGGACAACATAAAATCTGGGGCTCTGTGCTTTCTTTCGTTCTGAACAAGTGTTACTGTTTTCTGCACAAAAGCGATTCTGCGAAGCAATGTGAACACTTCTGCTTCCCAGGCACAGAGAAGGTGCTAGCAGGGAATTCTCTGCCTGCCTTTCCCCAGTGCTCTGCAAGCTCTCCAGGACAACATAAAATCTGGGGCTCTGTGCTTTCTTTCATTCTGAACAAGTGTTACTGTTTTCTGCACAAAAGCGATTCTGCGAAGCAATGTGAACACTTCTGCTTCCCAGGCACAGAGAAGGTGCTAGCAGGGAATTCTCTGCCTGCCTTTCCTCAGTGCTCTGCAAGCTCTCCAGGACAACATAAAATCTGGGGTTCTGTGCTTTCTTTCGTTCTGAACAACTGTTACTGTTTTCTGCACAAAAGCGATTCTGCGAAGCAATGTGAACACTTGTGCTTCCCAGGCACAGAGAAGGTGCTAGCAGGGAATTCTCTGCCTGCCTTTCCCCAGTGCTCTGCAAGCTCTCCAGGACAACATAAAATCTGGGGCTCTGTGCTTTCTTTCGTTCTGAACAAGTGTTACTGTTTTCTGCACAAAAGCGATTCTGCGAAGCAATGTGAACACTTCTGCTTCCCAGGCACAGAGAAGGTGCTAGCAGGGAATTGTCTGCCTGCCTTTCCCCAGTGCTCTGCAAGCTCTCCAGGACAACATAAAATCTGGGGCTCTGTGCTTTCTTTCGTTCTGAACAAGTGTTACTGTTTTCTGCACAAAAGCGATTCTGCGAAGCAATGTGAACACTTGTGCTTCCCAGGCACAGAGAAGGTGCTAGCAGGGAATTGTCTGCCTGCCTTTCCCCAGTGCTCTGCAAGCTCTCCAGGACAACATAAAATCTGGGGCTCTGTGCTTTCTTTCGTTCTGAACAAGTGTTACTGTTTTCTGCACAAAAGCGATTCTGCGAAGCAATGTGAACACTTCTGCTTCCCAGGCACAGAGAAGGTGCTAGCAGGGAATTCTCTGCCTGCCTTTCCCCAGTGCTCTGCAAGCTCTCCAGGACAACATAAAATCTGGGGCTCTGTGCTTTCTTTCGTTCTGAACAAGTGTTACTGTTTTCTGCACAAAAGCGATTCTGCGAAGCAATGTGAACACTTCTGCTTCCCAGGCACAGAGAAGGTGCTAGCAGGGAATTCTCTGCCTGCCTTTCCCCAGTGCTCTGCAAGCTCTCCAGGACAACATAAAATCTGGGGCTCTGTGCTTTCTTTCGTTCTGAACAAGTGTTACTGTTTTCTGCACAAAAGCGATTCTGCGAAGCAATGTGAACAGGCACAGAGAAGGTGCTAGCAGGGAATTGTCTGCCTGCCTTTCCCCAGTGCTCTGCAAGCTCTCCAGGACAACATAAAATCTGGGGCTCTGTGCTTTCTTTCGTTCTGAACAAGTGTTACTGTTTTCTGCACAAAAGCGATTCTGCAAAGCAATGTGAACACTTCTGCTTCCCAGGCACAGAGAAGGTGCTAGCAGGGAATTCTCTGCCTGCCTTTCCCCAGTGCTCTGCAAGCTCTCCAGGACAACATAAAATCTGGGGCTCTGTGCTTTCTTTCGTTCTGAACAAGTGTTACTGTTTTCTGCACAAAAGCGATTCTGCAAAGCAATGTGAACAGGCACAGAGAAGGTGCTAGCAGGGAATTCTCTGCCTGCCTTTCCCCAGTGCTCTGCAAGCTCTCCAGGACAACATAAAATCTGGGGCTCTGTGCTTTCTTTCGTTCTGAACAAGTGTTACTGTTTTCTGCACAAAAGCGATTCTGCGAAGCAATGTGAACACTTCTGCTTCCCAGGCACAGAGAAGGTGCTAGCAGGGAATTCTCTGCCTGCCTTTCCCCAGTGCTCTGCAAGCTCTCCAGGACAACAGCAAATCTGGGGCTCTGTGCTTTCTTTCGTTCTGAACAAGTGTTACTGTTTTCTGCACAAAAGCGATTCTGCGAAGCAATGTGAACAGGCACAGAGAAGGTGCTAGCAGGGAATTCTCTGCCTGCCTTTCCTTAGTGCTCTGCAAGCTCTCCAGGACAACATAAAATCTGGGGTTCTGTGCTTTCTTTCATTCTGAACAAGTGTTACTGTTTTCTGCACAAAAGCGATTCTGCGAAGCAATGTGAACACTTCTGCTTCCCAGGCACAGAGAAGGTGCTAGCAGGGAATTCTCTGCCTGCCTTTCCCCAGTGCTCTGCAAGCTCTCCAGGACAACATAAAATCTGGGGCTCTGTGCTTTCTTTCGTTCTTAACAAGTGTTACTGTTTTCTGCACAAAAGCGATTCTGCGAAGAAAAGTGAACAGGCACAGAGAAGGTGCTAGCAGGGAATTCTCTGCCTGCCTTCCTCAGTGCTCTGCAAGCTCTCCAGGACAACATAAAATCTGGGGTTCTGTGCTTTCTTTCGTTCTGAACAAGTGTTACTGTTTTCTGCACAAAAGCGATTCTGCGAAGCAATGTGAACACTTGTGCTTCCCAGGCACAGAGAAGGTGCTAGCAGGGAATTCTCTGCCTGCCTTTCCCCAGTGCTCTGCAAGCTCTCCAGGACAACATAAAATCTGGGGCTCTGTGCTTTCTTTCGTTCTGAACAAGTGTTACTGTTTTCTGCACAAAAGCGATTCTGCGAAGCAATGTGAACACTTCTGCTTCCCAGGCACAGAGAAGGTGCTAGCAGGGAATTCTCTGCCTGCCTTTCCCCAGTGCTCTGCAAGCTCCCCAGAACAACATAAAATCTGGGGCTCTGTGCTTTCTTTCGTTCTGAACAAGTGTTACTGTTTTCTGCACAAAAGCGATTCTGCGAAGCAATGTGAACACTTCTGCTTCCCAGGCACAGAGAAGGTGCTAGCAGGGAATTCTCTGCCTGCCTTTCCCCAGTGCTCTGCAAGCTCTCCAGGACAACAGCAAATCTGGGGCTCTGTGCTTTCTTTCGTTCTGAACAAGTGTTACTGTTTTCTGCACAAAAGCGATTCTGCGAAGCAATGTGAACAGGCACAGAGAAGGTGCTAGCAGGGAATTCTCTGCCTGCCTTTCCTTAGTGCTCTGCAAGCTCTCCAGGACAACATAAAATCTGGGGTTCTGTGCTTTCTTTCATTCTGAACAAGTGTTACTGTTTTCTGCACAAAAGCGATTCTGCGAAGCAATGTGAACACTTCTGCTTCCCAGGCACAGAGAAGGTGCTAGCAGGGAATTCTCTGCCTGCCTTTCCCCAGTGCTCTGCAAGCTCTCCAGGACAACATAAAATCTGGGGCTCTGTGCTTTCTTTCGTTCTTAACAAGTGTTACTGTTTTCTGCACAAAAGCGATTCTGCGAAGAAAAGTGAACAGGCACAGAGAAGGTGCTAGCAGGGAATTCTCTGCCTGCCTTCCTCAGTGCTCTGCAAGCTCTCCAGGACAACATAAAATCTGGGGTTCTGTGCTTTCTTTCGTTCTGAACAAGTGTTACTGTTTTCTGCACAAAAGCGATTCTGCGAAGCAATGTGAACACTTGTGCTTCCCAGGCACAGAGAAGGTGCTAGCAGGGAATTCTCTGCCTGCCTTTCCCCAGTGCTCTGCAAGCTCTCCAGGACAACATAAAATCTGGGGCTCTGTGCTTTCTTTCGTTCTGAACAAGTGTTACTGTTTTCTGCACAAAAGCGATTCTGCGAAGCAATGTGAACACTTGTGCTTCCCAGGCACAGAGAAGGTGCTAGCAGGGAATTCTCTGCCTGCCTTTCCCCAGTGCTCTGCAAGCTCTCCAGGACAACATAAAATCTGGGGCTCTGTGCTTTCTTTCATTCTGAACAAGTGTTACTGTTTTCTGCACAAAAGCGATTCTGCGAAGCAATGTGAACACTTCTGCTTCCCAGGCACAGAGAAGGTGCTAGCAGGGAATTCTCTGCCTGCCTTTCCTCAGTGCTCTGCAAGCTCTCCAGGACAACATAAAATCTGGGGTTCTGTGCTTTCTTTCGTTCTGAACAACTGTTACTGTTTTCTGCACAAAAGCGATTCTGCGAAGCAATGTGAACACTTGTGCTTCCCAGGCACAGAGAAGGTGCTAGCAGGGAATTCTCTGCCTGCCTTTCCCCAGTGCTCTGCAAGCTCTCCAGGACAACATAAAATCTGGGGCTCTGTGCTTTCTTTCGTTCTGAACAAGTGTTACTGTTTTCTGCACAAAAGCGATTCTGCGAAGCAATGTGAACACTTCTGCTTCCCAGGCACAGAGAAGGTGCTAGCAGGGAATTCTCTGCCTGCCTTTCCCCAGTGCTCTGCAAGCTCTCCAGGACAACATAAAATCTGGGGCTCTGTGCTTTCTTTCGTTCTGAACAAGTGTTACTGTTTTCTGCACAAAAGCGATTCTGCGAAGCAATGTGAACACTTGTGCTTCCCAGGCACAGAGAAGGTGCTAGCAGGGAATTGTCTGCCTGCCTTTCCCCAGTGCTCTGCAAGCTCTCCAGGACAACATAAAATCTGGGGCTCTGTGCTTTCTTTCGTTCTGAACAAGTGTTACTGTTTTCTGCACAAAAGCGATTCTGCGAAGCAATGTGAACACTTCTGCTTCCCAGGCACAGAGAAGGTGCTAGCAGGGAATTCTCTGCCTGCCTTTCCCCAGTGCTCTGCAAGCTCTCCAGGACAACATAAAATCTGGGGCTCTGTGCTTTCTTTCGTTCTGAACAAGTGTTACTGTTTTCTGCACAAAAGCGATTCTGCGAAGCAATGTGAACACTTCTGCTTCCCAGGCACAGAGAAGGTGCTAGCAGGGAATTCTCTGCCTGCCTTTCCCCAGTGCTCTGCAAGCTCTCCAGGACAACATAAAATCTGGGGCTCTGTGCTTTCTTTCGTTCTGAACAAGTGTTACTGTTTTCTGCACAAAAGCGATTCTGCGAAGCAATGTGAACAGGCACAGAGAAGGTGCTAGCAGGGAATTGTCTGCCTGCCTTTCCCCAGTGCTCTGCAAGCTCTCCAGGACAACATAAAATCTGGGGCTCTGTGCTTTCTTTCGTTCTGAACAAGTGTTACTGTTTTCTGCACAAAAGCGATTCTGCAAAGCAATGTGAACAGGCACAGAGAAGGTGCTAGCAGGGAATTCTCTGCCTGCCTTTCCCCAGTGCTCTGCAAGCTCTCCAGGACAACATAAAATCTGGGGCTCTGTGCTTTCTTTCGTTCTGAACAAGTGTTACTGTTTTCTGCACAAAAGCGATTCTGCGAAGCAATGTGAACACTTCTGCTTCCCAGGCACAGAGAAGGTGCTAGCAGGGAATTCTCTGCCTGCCTTTCCCCAGTGCTCTGCAAGCTCCCCAGAACAACATAAAATCTGGGGCTCTGTGCTTTCTTTCGTTCTGAACAAGTGTTACTGTTTTCTGCACAAAAGCGATTCTGCGAAGCAATGTGAACACTTCTGCTTCCCAGGCACAGAGAAGGTGCTAGCAGGGAATTCTCTGCCTGCCTTTCCCCAGTGCTCTGCAAGCTCTCCAGGACAACAGCAAATCTGGGGCTCTGTGCTTTCTTTCGTTCTGAACAAGTGTTACTGTTTTCTGCACAAAAGCGATTCTGCGAAGCAATGTGAACAGGCACAGAGAAGGTGCTAGCAGGGAATTCTCTGCCTGCCTTTCCTTAGTGCTCTGCAAGCTCTCCAGGACAACATAAAATCTGGGGTTCTGTGCTTTCTTTCATTCTGAACAAGTGTTACTGTTTTCTGCACAAAAGCGATTCTGCGAAGCAATGTGAACACTTCTGCTTCCCAGGCACAGAGAAGGTGCTAGCAGGGAATTCTCTGCCTGCCTTTCCCCAGTGCTCTGCAAGCTCTCCAGGACAACATAAAATCTGGGGCTCTGTGCTTTCTTTCGTTCTTAACAAGTGTTACTGTTTTCTGCACAAAAGCGATTCTGCGAAGAAAAGTGAACAGGCACAGAGAAGGTGCTAGCAGGGAATTCTCTGCCTGCCTTCCTCAGTGCTCTGCAAGCTCTCCAGGACAACATAAAATCTGGGGTTCTGTGCTTTCTTTCGTTCTGAACAAGTGTTACTGTTTTCTGCACAAAAGCGATTCTGCGAAGCAATGTGAACACTTGTGCTTCCCAGGCACAGAGAAGGTGCTAGCAGGGAATTCTCTGCCTGCCTTTCCCCAGTGCTCTGCAAGCTCTCCAGGACAACATAAAATCTGGGGCTCTGTGCTTTCTTTCGTTCTGAACAAGTGTTACTGTTTTCTGCACAAAAGCGATTCTGCGAAGCAATGTGAACACTTCTGCTTCCCAGGCACAGAGAAGGTGCTAGCAGGGAATTCTCTGCCTGCCTTTCCCCAGTGCTCTGCAAGCTCTCCAGGACAACATAAAATCTGGGGCTCTGTGCTTTCTTTCGTTCTGAACAAGTGTTACTGTTTTCTGCACAAAAGCGATTCTGCGAAGCAATGTGAACACTTCTGCTTCCCAGGCACAGAGAAGGTGCTAGCAGGGAATTCTCTGCCTGCCTTTCCTCAGTGCTCTGCAAGCTCTCCAGGACAACATAAAATCTGGGGTTCTGTGCTTTCTTTCGTTCTGAACAAGTGTTACTGTTTTCTGCACAAAAGCGATTCTGCGAAGCAATGTGAACACTTGTGCTTCCCAGGCACAGAGAAGGTGCTAGCAGGGAATTCTCTGCCTGCCTTTCCCCAGTGCTCTGCAAGCTCTCCAGGACAACATAAAATCTGGGGCTCTGTGCTTTCTTTCGTTCTGAACAAGTGTTACTGTTTTCTGCACAAAAGCGATTCTGCGAAGCAATGTGAACACTTCTGCTTCCCAGGCACAGAGAAGGTGCTAGCAGGGAATTGTCTGCCTGCCTTTCCCCAGTGCTCTGCAAGCTCTCCAGGACAACATAAAATCTGGGGCTCTGTGCTTTCTTTCGTTCTGAACAAGTGTTACTGTTTTCTGCACAAAAGCGATTCTGCGAAGCAATGTGAACACTTGTGCTTCCCAGGCACAGAGAAGGTGCTAGCAGGGAATTGTCTGCCTGCCTTTCCCCAGTGCTCTGCAAGCTCTCCAGGACAACATAAAATCTGGGGCTCTGTGCTTTCTTTCGTTCTGAACAAGTGTTACTGTTTTCTGCACAAAAGCGATTCTGCGAAGCAATGTGAACACTTCTGCTTCCCAGGCACAGAGAAGGTGCTAGCAGGGAATTCTCTGCCTGCCTTTCCCCAGTGCTCTGCAAGCTCTCCAGGACAACATAAAATCTGGGGCTCTGTGCTTTCTTTCGTTCTGAACAAGTGTTACTGTTTTCTGCACAAAAGCGATTCTGCGAAGCAATGTGAACACTTCTGCTTCCCAGGCACAGAGAAGGTGCTAGCAGGGAATTGTCTGCCTGCCTTTCCCCAGTGCTCTGCAAGCTCTCCAGGACAACATAAAATCTGGGGCTCTGTGCTTTCTTTCGTTCTGAACAAGTGTTACTGTTTTCTGCACAAAAGCGATTCTGCGAAGCAATGTGAACACTTCTGCTTCCCAGGCACAGAGAAGGTGCTAGCAGGGAATTCTCTGCCTGCCTTTCCCCAGTGCTCTGCAAGCTCTCCAGGACAACATAAAATCTGGGGCTCTGTGCTTTCTTTCGTTCTGAACAAGTGTTACTGTTTTCTGCACAAAAGCGATTCTGCGAAGCAATGTGAACACTTCGTGCTTCCCAGGCACAGAGAAGGTGCTAGCAGGGAATTCTCTGCCTGCCTTTCCCCAGTGCTCTGCAAGCTCTCCAGGACAACATAAAATCTGGGGCTCTGTGCTTTCTTTCGTTCTGAACAAGTGTTACTGTTTTCTGCACAAAAGCGATTCTGCGAAGCAATGTGAACACTTGTGCTTCCCAGGCACAGAGAGGTGCTAGCAGGGAATTCTCTGCCTGCCTTTCCCCAGTGCTCTGCAAGCTCTCCAGGACAACATAAAATCTGGGGCTCTGTGCTTTCTTTCGTTCTGAACAAGTGTTACTGTTTTCTGCACAAAAGCGATTCTGCGAAGCAATGTGAACACTTGTGCTTCCCAGGCACAGAGAAGGTGCTAGCAGGGAATTCTCTGCCTGCCTTTCCCCAGTGCTCTGCAAGCTCTCCAGGACAACATAAAATCTGGGGCTCTGTGCTTTCTTTCGTTCTGAACAAGTGTTACTGTTTTCTGCACAAAAGCGATTCTGCAAAGCAATGTGAACACTTCTGCTTCCCAGGCACAGAGAAGGTGCTAGCAGGGAATTCTCTGCCTGCCTTTCCCCAGTGCTCTGCAAGCTCTCCAGGACAACATAAAATCTGGGGCTCTGTGCTTTCTTTCGTTCTGAACAAGTGTTACTGTTTTCTGCACAAAAGCGATTCTGCGAAGCAATGTGAACACTTCTGCTTCCCAGGCACAGAGAAGGTGCTAGCAGGGAATTCTCTGCCTGCCTTTCCCCAGTGCTCTGCAAGCTCTCCAGGACAACATAAAATCTGGGGCTCTGTGCTTTCTTTCGTTCTGAACAAGTGTTTCTGTTTTCTGCACAAAAGCGATTCTGCGAAGCAATGTGAACAGGCACAGAGAAGATGCTAGCAGGGAATTGTCTGCCTGCCTTTCCCCAGTGCTCTGCAAGCTCTCCAGGACAACATAAAATCTGGGGCTCTGTGCTTTCTTTCGTTCTGAACAAGTGTTACTGTTTTCTGCACAAAAGCGATTCTGCAAAGCAATGTGAACACTTGTGCTTCCCAGGCACATAGAAGGTGCTAGCAGGGAATTCTCTGCCTGCCTTTCCCCAGTGCTCTGCAAGCTCTCCAGGACAACATAAAATCTGGGGCTCTGTGCTTTCTTTCGTTCTGAACAAGTGTTACTGTTTTCTGCACAAAAGCGATTCTGCGAAGCAATGTGAACACTTGTGCTTCCCAGGCACAGAGAAGGTGCTAGCAGGGAATTCTCTGCCTGCCTTTCCCCAGTGCTCTGCAAGCTCTCCAGGACAACATAAAATCTGGGGCTCTGTGCTTTCTTTCGTTCTGAACAAGTGTTACTGTTTTCTGCACAAAAGCGATTCTGCGAAGCAATGTGAACACTTGTGCTTCACAGGCACAGAGAAGGTGCTAGCAGGGAATTCTCTGCCTGCCTTTCCCCAGTGCTCTGCAAGCTCTCCAGGACAACATAAAATCTGGGGCTCTGTGCTTTCTTTCGTTCTGAACAAGTGTTACTGTTTTCTGCACAAAAGCGATTCTGCGAAGCAATGTGAACACTTCTGCTTCCCAGGCACAGAGAAGGTGCTAGCAGGGAATTCTCTGCCTGCCTTTCCCCAGTGCTCTGCAAGCTCTCCAGGACAACATAAAATCTGGGGCTCTGTGCTTTCTTTCGTTCTGAACAAGTGTTACTGTTTTCTGCACAAAAGCGATTCTGCGAAGCAATGTGAACACTTGTGCTTCCCAGGCACAGAGAAGGTGCTAGCAGGGAATTCTCTGCCTGCCTTCCTCAGTGCTCTGCAAGCTCTCCAGGACAACATAAAATCTGGGGCTCTGTGCTTTCTTTCGTTCTGAACAAGTGTTACTGTTTTCTGCACAAAAGCGATTCTGCGAAGCAATATGAACACTTGTGCTTCCCAGGCACAGAGAAGGTGCTAGCAGGGAATTCTCTGCCTGCCTTTCCCCAGTGCTCTGCAAGCTCTCCAGGACAACATAAAATCTGGGGCTCTGTGCTTTCTTTCGTTCTGAACAAGTGTTACTGTTTTCTGCACAAAAGCGATTCTGCGAAGCAATGTGAACACTTCTGCTTCCCAGGCACAGAGAAGGTGCTAGCAGGGAATTCTCTACCTGCCTTTCCCCAGTGCTCTGCAAGCTCTCCAGGACAACATAAAATCTGGGGCTCTGTGCTTTCTTTCGTTCTGAACAAGTGTTACTGTTTTCTGCACAAAAGCGATTCTGCGAAGCAATGTGAACACTTCTGCTTCCCAGGCACAGAGAAGGTGCTAGCAGGGAATTCTCTGCCTGCCTTTCCCCAGTGCTCTGCAAGCTCTCCAGGACAACATAAAATCTGGGGCTCTGTGCTTTCTTTCGTTCTGAACAAGTGTTACTGTTTTCTGCACAAAAGCGATTCTGCGAAGCAATGTGAACACTTCTGCTTCCCAGGCACAGAGAAGGTGCTAGCAGGGAATTCTCTGCCTGCCTTTCCCCAGTGCTCTGCAAGCTCTCCAGGACAACAGCAAATCTGGGGCTCTGTGCTTTCTTTCGTTCTGAACAAGTGTTACTGTTTTCTGCACAAAAGCGATTCTGCGAAGCAATGTGAACACTTCTGCTTCCCAGGCACAGAGAAGGTGCTAGCAGGGAATTCTCTGCCTGCCTTTCCCCAGTGCTCTGCAAGCTCCCCAGAACAACATAAAATCTGGGGCTCTGTGCTTTCTTTCGTTCTGAACAAGTGTTACTGTTTTCTGCACAAAAGCGATTCTGCGAAGCAATGTGAACAGGCACAGAGAAGGTGCTAGCAGGGAATTGTCTGCCTGCCTTTCCCCAGTGCTCTGCAAGCTCTCCAGGACAACATAAAATCTGGGGCTCTGTGCTTTCTTTCGTTCTGAACAAGTGTTACTGTTTTCTGCACAAAAGCGATTCTGCAAAGCAATGTGAACACTTGTGCTTCCCAGGCACATAGAAGGTGCTAGCAGGGAATTCTCTGCCTGCCTTTCCCCAGTGCTCTGCAAGCTCTCCAGGACAACATAAAATCTGGGGCTCTGTGCTTTCTTTCGTTCTGAACAAGTGTTACTGTTTTCTGCACAAAAGCGATTCTGCAAAGCAATGTGAACAGGCACAGAGAAGGTGCTAGCAGGGAATTCTCTGCCTGCCTTTCCCCAGTGCTCTGCAAGCTCTCCAGGACAACATAAAATCTGGGGTTCTGTGCTTTCTTTCATTCTGAACAAGTGTTACTGTTTTCTGCACAAAAGCGATTCTGCGAAGCAATGTGAACACTTCTGCTTCCCAGGCACAGAGAAGGTGCTAGCAGGGAATTCTCTGCCTGCCTTTCCCCAGTGCTCTGCAAGCTCTCCAGGACAACATAAAATCTGGGGCTCTGTGCTTTCTTTCGTTCTGAACAAGTGTTACTGTTTTCTGCACAAAAGCGATTCTGCGAAGCAATGTGAACACTTCTGCTTCCCAGGCACAGAGAAGGTGCTAGCAGGGAATTCTCTGCCTGCCTTTCCCCAGTGCTCTGCAAGCTCTCCAGGACAACATAAAATCTGGGGCTCTGTGCTTTCTTTCGTTCTGAACAAGTGTTACTGTTTTCTGCACAAAAGCGATTCTGCGAAGCAATGTGAACACTTGTGCTTCACAGGCACAGAGAAGGTGCTAGCAGGGAATTCTCTGCCTGCCTTTCCCCAGTGCTCTGCAAGCTCTCCAGGACAACATAAAATCTGGGGCTCTGTGCTTTCTTTCGTTCTGAACAAGTGTTACTGTTTTCTGCACAAAAGCGATTCTGCGAAGCAATGTGAACACTTCTGCTTCCCAGGCACAGAGAAGGTGCTAGCAGGGAATTCTCTGCCTGCCTTTCCCCAGTGCTCTGCAAGCTCTCCAGGACAACATAAAATCTGGGGCTCTGTGCTTTCTTTCGTTCTGAACAAGTGTTACTGTTTTCTGCACAAAAGCGATTCTGCGAAGCAATGTGAACACTTCTGCTTCCCAGGCACAGAGAAGGTGCTAGCAGGGAATTCTCTGCCTGCCTTCCTCAGTGCTCTGCAAGCTCTCCAGGACAACATAAAATCTGGGGCTCTGTGCTTTCTTTCGTTCTGAACAAGTGTTACTGTTTTCTGCACAAAAGCGATTCTGCGAAGCAATATGAACACTTGTGCTTCCCAGGCACAGAGAAGGTGCTAGCAGGGAATTCTCTGCCTGCCTTTCCCCAGTGCTCTGCAAGCTCTCCAGGACAACATAAAATCTGGGGCTCTGTGCTTTCTTTCGTTCTGAACAAGTGTTACTGTTTTCTGCACAAAAGCGATTCTGCGAAGCAATGTGAACACTTCTGCTTCCCAGGCACAGAGAAGGTGCTAGCAGGGAATTCTCTACCTGCCTTTCCCCAGTGCTCTGCAAGCTCTCCAGGACAACATAAAATCTGGGGCTCTGTGCTTTCTTTCGTTCTGAACAAGTGTTACTGTTTTCTGCACAAAAGCGATTCTGCGAAGCAATGTGAACACTTCTGCTTCCCAGGCACAGAGAAGGTGCTAGCAGGGAATTCTCTGCCTGCCTTTCCCCAGTGCTCTGCAAGCTCTCCAGGACAACATAAAATCTGGGGCTCTGTGCTTTCTTTCGTTCTGAACAAGTGTTACTGTTTTCTGCACAAAAGCGATTCTGCGAAGCAATGTGAACACTTCTGCTTCCCAGGCACAGAGAAGGTGCTAGCAGGGAATTCTCTGCCTGCCTTTCCCCAGTGCTCTGCAAGCTCTCCAGGACAACATAAAATCTGGGGCTCTGTGCTTTCTTTCATTCTGAACAAGTGTTACTGTTTTCTGCACAAAAGCGATTCTGCGAAGCAATGTGAACACTTCTGCTTCCCAGGCACAGAGAAGGTGCTAGCAGGGAATTCTCTGCCTGCCTTTCCCCAGTGCTCTGCAAGCTCTCCAGGACAACAGCAAATCTGGGGCTCTGTGCTTTCTTTCGTTCTGAACAAGTGTTACTGTTTTCTGCACAAAAGCGATTCTGCGAAGCAATGTGAACACTTCTGCTTCCCAGGCACAGAGAAGGTGCTAGCAGGGAATTCTCTGCCTGCCTTTCCCCAGTGCTCTGCAAGCTCCCCAGAACAACATAAAATCTGGGGCTCTGTGCTTTCTTTCGTTCTGAACAAGTGTTACTGTTTTCTGCACAAAAGCGATTCTGCGAAGCAATGTGAACAGGCACAGAGAAGGTGCTAGCAGGGAATTGTCTGCCTGCCTTTCCCCAGTGCTCTGCAAGCTCTCCAGGACAACATAAAATCTGGGGCTCTGTGCTTTCTTTCGTTCTGAACAAGTGTTACTGTTTTCTGCACAAAAGCGATTCTGCGAAGCAATGTGAACAGGCACAGAGAAGGTGCTAGCAGGGAATTTTCTGCCTGCCTTTCCCCAGTGCTCTGCAAGCTCTCCAGGACAACATAAAATCTGGGGCTCTGTGCTTTCTTTCGTTCTGAACAAGTGTTACTGTTTTCTGCACAAAAGCGATTCTGCGAAGCAATGTGAACACTTGTGCTTCCCAGGCACAGAGAAGGTGCTAGCAGGGAATTCTCTGCCTGCCTTTCCCCAGTGCTCTGCAAGCTCTCCAGGACAACATAAAATCTGGGGCTCTGTGCTTTCTTTCGTTCTGAACAAGTGTTACTGTTTTCTGCACAAAAGCGATTCTGCGAAGCAATGTGAACACTTCTGCTTCCCAGGCACAGAGAAGGTGCTAGCAGGGAATTCTCTGCCTGCCTTTCCCCAGTGCTCTGCAAGCTCTCCAGGACAACATAAAATCTGGGGCTCTGTGCTTTCTTTCGTTCTGAACAAGTGTTACTGTTTTCTGCACAAAAGCGATTCTGCGAAGCAATGTGAACACTTGTGCTTCCCAGGCACAGAGAAGGTGCTAGCAGGGAATTCTCTGCCTGCCTTTCCCCAGTGCTCTGCAAGCTCTCCAGGACAACATAAAATCTGGGGCTCTGTGCTTTCTTTCGTTCTGAACAAGTGTTACTGTTTTCTGCACAAAAGCGATTCTGCGAAGCAATGTGAACACTTGTGCTTCCCAGGCACAGAGAAGGTGCTAGCAGGGAATTCTCTGCCTGCCTTTCCCCAGTGCTCTGCAAGCTCTCCAGGACAACATAAAATCTGGGGCTCTGTGCTTTCTTTCGTTCTGAACAAGTGTTACTGTTTTCTGCACAAAAGCGATTCTGCGAAGCAATGTGAACACTTCTGCTTCCCAGGCACAGAGAAGGTGCTAGCAGGGAATTCTCTGCCTGCCTTTCCCCAGTGCTCTGCAAGCTCCCCAGAACAACATAAAATCTGGGGCTCTGTGCTTTCTTTCGTTCTGAACAAGTGTTAGTGTTTTCTGCACAAAAGCGATTCTGCGAAGCAATGTGAACACTTCTGCTTCCCAGGCACAGAGAAGGTGCTAGCAGGGAATTCTCTGCCTGCCTTTCCCCAGTGCTCTGCAAGCTCTCCAGGACAACATAAAATCTGGGGCTCTGTGCTTTCTTTCGTTCTGAACAAGTGTTACTGTTTTCTGCACAAAAGCGATTCTGCAAAGCAATGTGAACAGGCACAGAGAAGGTGCTAGCAGGGAATTCTCTGCCTGCCTTTCCCCAGTGCTCTGCAAGCTCTCCAGGACAACATAAAATCTGGGGTTCTGTGCTTTCTTTCATTCTGAACAAGTGTTACTGTTTTCTGCACAAAAGCGATTCTGCGAAGCAATGTGAACACTTCTGCTTCCCAGGCACAGAGAAGGTGCTAGCAGGGAATTCTCTGCCTGCCTTTCCCCAGTGCTCTGCAAGCTCTCCAGGACAACATAAAATCTGGGGCTCTGTGCTTTCTTTCGTTCTGAACAAGTGTTACTGTTTTCTGCACAAAAGCGATTCTGCGAAGAAAAGTGAACAGGCACAGAGAAGGTGCTAGCAGGGAATTCTCTGCCTGCCTTCCTCAGTGCTCTGCAAGCTCTCCAGGACAACATAAAATCTGGGGTTCTGTGCTTTCTTTCGTTCTGAACAAGTGTTACTGTTTTCTGCACAAAAGCGATTCTGCGAAGCAATGTGAACACTTGTGCTTCCCAGGCACAGAGAAGGTGCTAGCAGGGAATTCTCTGCCTGCCTTTCCCCAGTGCTCTGCAAGCTCTCCAGGACAACATAAAATCTGGGGCTCTGTGCTTTCTTTCGTTCTGAACAAGTGTTACTGTTTTCTGCACAAAAGCGATTCTGCGAAGCAATGTGAACACTTCTGCTTCCCAGGCACAGAGAAGGTGCTAGCAGGGAATTGTCTGCCTGCCTTTCCCCAGTGCTCTGCAAGCTCTCCAGGACAACATAAAATCTGGGGCTCTGTGCTTTCTTTCGTTCTGAACAAGTGTTACTGTTTTCTGCACAAAAGCGATTCTGCGAAGCAATGTGAACACTTGTGCTTCCCAGGCACAGAGAAGGTGCTAGCAGGGAATTGTCTGCCTGCCTTTCCCCAGTGCTCTGCAAGCTCTCCAGGACAACATAAAATCTGGGGCTCTGTGCTTTCTTTCGTTCTGAACAAGTGTTACTGTTTTCTGCACAAAAGCGATTCTGCGAAGCAATGTGAACACTTCTGCTTCCCAGGCACAGAGAAGGTGCTAGCAGGGAATTCTCTGCCTGCCTTTCCCCAGTGCTCTGCAAGCTCTCCAGGACAACATAAAATCTGGGGCTCTGTGCTTTCTTTCGTTCTGAACAAGTGTTACTGTTTTCTGCACAAAAGCGATTCTGCGAAGCAATGTGAACACTTGTGCTTCCCAGGCACAGAGAAGGTGCTAGCAGGGAATTCTCTGCCTGCCTTTCCCCAGTGCTCTGCAAGCTCTCCAGGACAACATAAAATCTGGGGCTCTGTGCTTTCTTTCGTTCTGAACAAGTGTTACTGTTTTCTGCACAAAAGCGATTCTGCGAAGCAATGTGAACACTTGTGCTTCCCAGGCACAGAGAAGGTGCTAGCAGGGAATTCTCTGCCTGCCTTTCCCCAGTGCTCTGCAAGCTCTCCAGGACAACATAAAATCTGGGGCTCTGTGCTTTCTTTCGTTCTGAACAAGTGTTACTGTTTTCTGCACAAAAGCGATTCTGCGAAGCAATGTGAACAGGCACAGAGAAGGTGCTAGCAGGGAATTGTCTGCCTGCCTTTCCCCAGTGCTCTGCAAGCTCTCCAGGACAACATAAAATCTGGGGCTCTGTGCTTTCTTTCGTTCTGAACAAGTGTTACTGTTTTCTGCACAAAAGCGATTCTGCAAAGCAATGTGAACACTTGTGCTTCCCAGGCACATAGAAGGTGCTAGCAGGGAATTCTCTGCCTGCCTTTCCCCAGTGCTCTGCAAGCTCTCCAGGACAACATAAAATCTGGGGCTCTGTGCTTTCTTTCGTTCTGAACAAGTGTTACTGTTTTCTGCACAAAAGCGATTCTGCAAAGCAATGTGAACAGGCACAGAGAAGGTGCTAGCAGGGAATTCTCTGCCTGCCTTTCCCCAGTGCTCTGCAAGCTCTCCAGGACAACATAAAATCTGGGGTTCTGTGCTTTCTTTCATTCTGAACAAGTGTTACTGTTTTCTGCACAAAAGCGATTCTGCGAAGCAATGTGAACACTTCTGCTTCCCAGGCACAGAGAAGGTGCTAGCAGGGAATTCTCTGCCTGCCTTTCCCCAGTGCTCTGCAAGCTCTCCAGGACAACATAAAATCTGGGGCTCTGTGCTTTCTTTCGTTCTGAACAAGTGTTACTGTTTTCTGCACAAAAGCGATTCTGCGAAGCAATATGAACACTTGTGCTTCCCAGGCACAGAGAAGGTGCTAGCAGGGAATTCTCTGCCTGCCTTTCCCCAGTGCTCTGCAAGCTCTCCAGGACAACATAAAATCTGGGGCTCTGTGCTTTCTTTCGTTCTGAACAAGTGTTACTGTTTTCTGCACAAAAGCGATTCTGCGAAGCAATGTGAACACTTCTGCTTCCCAGGCACAGAGAAGGTGCTAGCAGGGAATTCTCTACCTGCCTTTCCCCAGTGCTCTGCAAGCTCTCCACGACAACATAAAATCTGGGGCTCTGTGCTTTCTTTCGTTCTGAACAAGTGTTACTGTTTTCTGCACAAAAGCGATTCTGCGAAGCAATGTGAACACTTCTGCTTCCCAGGCACAGAGAAGGTGCTAGCAGGGAATTCTCTGCCTGCCTTTCCCCAGTGCTCTGCAAGCTCTCCAGGACAACATAAAATCTGGGGCTCTGTGCTTTCTTTCGTTCTGAACAAGTGTTACTGTTTTCTGCACAAAAGCGATTCTGCGAAGCAATGTGAACACTTCTGCTTCCCAGGCACAGAGAAGGTGCTAGCAGGGAATTCTCTGCCTGCCTTTCCCCAGTGCTCTGCAAGCTCTCCAGGACAACATAAAATCTGGGGCTCTGTGCTTTCTTTCGTTCCGAACAAGTGTTACTGTTTTCTGCACAAAAGCGATTCTGCGAAGCAATGTGAACACTTCTGCTTCCCAGGCACAGAGAAGGTGCTAGCAGGGAATTCTCTGCCTGCCTTTCCCCAGTGCTCTGCAAGCTCCCCAGAACAACATAAAATCTGGGGCTCTGTGCTTTCTTTCGTTCTGAACAAGTGTTACTGTTTTCTGCACAAAAGCGATTCTGCGAAGTAATGTGAACACTTCTGCTTCCCAGGCACAGAGAAGGTGCTAGCAGGGAATTCTCTGCCTGCCTTTCCCCAGTGCTCTGCAAGCTCTCCAGGACAACAGCAAATCTGGGGCTCTGTGCTTTCTTTCGTTCTGAACAAGTGTTACTGTTTTCTGCACAAAAGCGATTCTGCGAAGCAATGTGAACAGGCACAGAGAAGGTGCTAGCAGGGAATTGTCTGCCTGCCTTTCCCCAGTGCTCTGCAAGCTCTCCAGGACAACATAAAATCTGGGGCTCTGTGCTTTCTTTCGTTCTGAACAAGTGTTACTGTTTTCTGCACAAAAGCGATTCTGCGAAGCAATGTGAACACTTGTGCTTCCCAGGCACATAGAAGGTGCTAGCAGGGAATTCTCTGCCTGCCTTTCCCCAGTGCTCTGCAAGCTCTCCAGGACAACATAAAATCTGGGGCTCTGTGCTTTCTTTCGTTCTGAACAAATGTTAGTGTTTTCTGCAAAAAAGCGATTCTGCGATCAATGTGAACAGGCACAGAGAAGGTGCTAGCAGGGAATTCTCTGCCTGCCTTTCCCCAGTGCTCTGCAAGCTCTCCAGGACAACATAAAATCTGGGGCTCTGTGCTGTCTTTCATTCTGAACAAGTGTTAGTGTTTTCTGCACAGAAGCGATCCTGCGAAGCAATGTGAACACTTCTCCTTCCCAGGCACATAGAAGGTGCTAGCAGGGAATTCTCTGCCTGCCTTTCCCCAGTGCTCTGCAAGCTCTCCAGGACAACATAAAATCTGGGGCTCTGTGCTTTCTTTCGTTCTGAACAAATGTTAGTGTTTTCTGCAAAAAAGCGATTCTGCGATCAATGTGAACAGGCACAGAGAAGGTGCTAGCAGGGAATTCTCTGCCTGCCTTTCCCCAGTGCTCTGCAAGCTCTCCAGGACAACATAAAATCTGGGGCTCTGTGCTGTCTTTCATTCTGAACAAGTGTTAGTGTTTTCTGCACAGAAGCGATCCTGCGAAGCAATGTGAACACTTCTCCTTCCCAGGCACAGAGAAGGTGCTAGCAGGGAATTCTCTGCCTGCCTTTCCCCAGTGCTCTGCAAGCTCTCCAGGACAACATAAAATCTGGGGCTCTGTGCTTTCTTTCGTTCTGAACAAGTGTTACTGGTTTCTGCACAAAAGCGATCCTGCGAAGCAATGTGAACACTTGTGCTTCCCAGGCACAGAGAAGGTGCTAGCAGGGAATTCTCTGTCTGCCTTTCCCCAGTGCTCTGCAAGCTCTCGAGGACAACATAGAATCTGGGGCTCTGTGCTTTCTTTCGTTCTGAACAAGTGTTACAGTTTTCTGCACAAATGCGATTCTGCTAAGCAACGTGAACACTTCTGCTTCCCAGGCACAGAGAAGGTGCTAGCAGGGAATTCTCTGCCTGCCTTTCCCCAGTGCTCTGCAAGCTCTCCAGAGCAACATAAAATCTGGGGCTCTGTGCTTTCTTTCGTTCTGAACAAGTGTTACTGTTTTCTGCACAAAAGCGATTCTGCGAAGCAATGTGAACACTTGTGCTTCCCAGGCACAGAGAAGGTGCTAGCAGGGAATTCTCTGCCTGCCTTCCTCAGTGCTCTGCAAGCTCTCCAGGACAACATAAAATCTGGGGCTCTGTGCTTTCTTTCGTTCTGAACAAGTGTTACTGTTTTCTGCACAAAAGCGATTCTGCGAAGCAATATGAACACTTGTGCTTCCCAGGCACAGAGAAGGTGCTAGCAGGGAATTCTCTGCCTGCCTTTCCCCAGTGCTCTGCAAGCTCTCCAGGACAACATAAAATCTGGGGCTCTGTGCTTTCTTTCGTTCTGAACAAGTGTTACTGTTTTCTGCACAAAAGCGATTCTGCGAAGCAATGTGAACACTTCTGCTTCCCAGGCACAGAGAAGGTGCTAGCAGGGAATTCTCTACCTGCCTTTCCCCAGTGCTCTGCAAGCTCTCCAGGACAACATAAAATCTGGGGCTCTGTGCTTTCTTTCGTTCTGAACAAGTGTTACTGTTTTCTGCACAAAAGCGATTCTGCGAAGCAATGTGAACACTTCTGCTTCCCAGGCACAGAGAAGGTGCTAGCAGGGAATTCTCTGCCTGCCTTTCCCCAGTGCTCTGCAAGCTCTCCAGGACAACATAAAATCTGGGGCTCTGTGCTTTCTTTCGTTCTGAACAAGTGTTACTGTTTTCTGCACAAAAGCGATTCTGCGAAGCAATGTGAACACTTCTGCTTCCCAGGCACAGAGAAGGTGCTAGCAGGGAATTCTCTGCCTGCCTTTCCCCAGTGCTCTGCAAGCTCTCCAGGACAACATAAAATCTGGGGCTCTGTGCTTTCTTTCATTCTGAACAAGTGTTACTGTTTTCTGCACAAAAGCGATTCTGCGAAGCAATGTGAACACTTCTGCTTCCCAGGCACAGAGAAGGTGCTAGCAGGGAATTCTCTGCCTGCCTTTCCCCAGTGCTCTGCAAGCTCTCCAGGACAACATAAAATCTGGGGCTCTGTGCTTTCTTTCGTTCTGAACAAGTGTTACTGTTTTCTGCACAAAAGCGATTCTGCGAAGCAATGTGAACACTTCTGCTTCCCAGGCACAGAGAAGGTGCTAGCAGGGAATTCTCTGCCTGCCTTTCCCCAGTGCTCTGCAAGCTCCCCAGAACAACATAAAATCTGGGGCTCTGTGCTTTCTTTCGTTCTGAACAAGTGTTACTGTTTTCTGCACAAAAGCGATTCTGCGAAGCAATGTGAACAGGCACAGAGAAGGTGCTAGCAGGGAATTGTCTGCCTGCCTTTCCCCAGTGCTCTGCAAGCTCTCCAGGACAACATAAAATCTGGGGCTCTGTGCTTTCTTTCGTTCTGAACAAGTGTTTCTGTTTTCTGCACAAAAGCGATTCTGCGAAGCAATGTGAACAGGCACAGAGAAGATGCTAGCAGGGAATTGTCTGCCTGCCTTTCCCCAGTGCTCTGCAAGCTCTCCAGGACAACATAAAATCTGGGGCTCTGTGCTTTCTTTCGTTCTGAACAAGTGTTACTGTTTTCTGCACAAAAGCGATTCTGCAAAGCAATGTGAACACTTGTGCTTCCCAGGCACATAGAAGGTGCTAGCAGGGAATTCTCTGCCTGCCTTTCCCCAGTGCTCTGCAAGCTCTCCAGGACAACATAAAATCTGGGGCTCTGTGCTTTCTTTCGTTCTGAACAAGTGTTACTGTTTTCTGCACAAAAGCGATTCTGCAAAGCAATGTGAACAGGCACAGAGAAGGTGCTAGCAGGGAATTCTCTGCCTGCCTTTCCCCAGTGCTCTGCAAGCTCTCCAGGACAACATAAAATCTGGGGTTCTGTGCTTTCTTTCATTCTGAACAAGTGTTACTGTTTTCTGCACAAAAGCGATTCTGCGAAGCAATGTGAACACTTCTGCTTCCCAGGCACAGAGAAGGTGCTAGCAGGGAATTCTCTGCCTGCCTTTCCCCAGTGCTCTGCAAGCTCTCCAGGACAACATAAAATCTGGGGCTCTGTGCTTTCTTTCGTTCTGAACAAGTGTTACTGTTTTCTGCACAAAAGCGATTCTGCGAAGCAATGTGAACACTTGTGCTTCCCAGGCACAGAGAAGGTGCTAGCAGGGAATTCTCTGCCTGCCTTTCCCCAGTGCTCTGCAAGCTCTCCAGGACAACATAAAATCTGGGGCTCTGTGCTTTCTTTCGTTCTGAACAAGTGTTACTGTTTTCTGCACAAAAGCGATTCTGCGAAGCAATGTGAACACTTGTGCTTCACAGGCACAGAGAAGGTGCTAGCAGGGAATTCTCTGCCTGCCTTTCCCCAGTGCTCTGCAAGCTCTCCAGGACAACATAAAATCTGGGGCTCTGTGCTTTCTTTCGTTCTGAACAAGTGTTACTGTTTTCTGCACAAAAGCGATTCTGCGAAGCAATGTGAACACTTCTGCTTCCCAGGCACAGAGAAGGTGCTAGCAGGGAATTCTCTGCCTGCCTTTCCCCAGTGCTCTGCAAGCTCTCCAGGACAACATAAAATCTGGGGCTCTGTGCTTTCTTTCGTTCTGAACAAGTGTTACTGTTTTCTGCACAAAAGCGATTCTGCGAAGCAATGTGAACACTTCTGCTTCCCAGGCACAGAGAAGGTGCTAGCAGGGAATTCTCTGCCTGCCTTCCTCAGTGCTCTGCAAGCTCTCCAGGACAACATAAAATCTGGGGCTCTGTGCTTTCTTTCGTTCTGAACAAGTGTTACTGTTTTCTGCACAAAAGCGATTCTGCGAAGCAATATGAACACTTGTGCTTCCCAGGCACAGAGAAGGTGCTAGCAGGGAATTCTCTGCCTGCCTTTCCCCAGTGCTCTGCAAGCTCTCCAGGACAACATAAAATCTGGGGCTCTGTGCTTTCTTTCGTTCTGAACAAGTGTTACTGTTTTCTGCACAAAAGCGATTCTGCGAAGCAATGTGAACACTTCTGCTTCCCAGGCACAGAGAAGGTGCTAGCAGGGAATTCTCTACCTGCCTTTCCCCAGTGCTCTGCAAGCTCTCCAGGACAACATAAAATCTGGGGCTCTGTGCTTTCTTTCGTTCTGAACAAGTGTTACTGTTTTCTGCACAAAAGCGATTCTGCGAAGCAATGTGAACACTTCTGCTTCCCAGGCACAGAGAAGGTGCTAGCAGGGAATTCTCTGCCTGCCTTTCCCCAGTGCTCTGCAAGCTCTCCAGGACAACATAAAATCTGGGGCTCTGTGCTTTCTTTCGTTCTGAACAAGTGTTACTGTTTTCTGCACAAAAGCGATTCTGCGAAGCAATGTGAACACTTGTGCTTCCCAGGCACAGAGAAGGTGCTAGCAGGGAATTCTCTGCCTGCCTTTCCCCAGTGCTCTGCAAGCTCTCCAGGACAACATAAAATCTGGGGCTCTGTGCTTTCTTTCATTCTGAACAAGTGTTACTGTTTTCTGCACAAAAGCGATTCTGCGAAGCAATGTGAACACTTCTGCTTCCCAGGCACAGAGAAGGTGCTAGCAGGGAATTCTCTGCCTGCCTTTCCCCAGTGCTCTGCAAGCTCTCCAGGACAACAGCAAATCTGGGGCTCTGTGCTTTCTTTCGTTCTGAACAAGTGTTACTGTTTTCTGCACAAAAGCGATTCTGCGAAGCAATGTGAACACTTCTGCTTCCCAGGCACAGAGAAGGTGCTAGCAGGGAATTCTCTGCCTGCCTTTCCCCAGTGCTCTGCAAGCTCCCCAGAACAACATAAAATCTGGGGCTCTGTGCTTTCTTTCGTTCTGAACAAGTGTTACTGTTTTCTGCACAAAAGCGATTCTGCGAAGCAATGTGAACAGGCACAGAGAAGGTGCTAGCAGGGAATTGTCTGCCTGCCTTTCCCCAGTGCTCTGCAAGCTCTCCAGGACAACATAAAATCTGGGGCTCTGTGCTTTCTTTCGTTCTGAACAAGTGTTACTGTTTTCTGCACAAAAGCGATTCTGCGAAGCAATGTGAACAGGCACAGAGAAGGTGCTAGCAGGGAATTTTCTGCCTGCCTTTCCCCAGTGCTCTGCAAGCTCTCCAGGACAACATAAAATCTGGGGCTCTGTGCTTTCTTTCGTTCTGAACAAGTGTTACTGTTTTCTGCACAAAAGCGATTCTGCGAAGCAATGTGAACACTTGTGCTTCCCAGGCACAGAGAAGGTGCTAGCAGGGAATTCTCTGCCTGCCTTTCCCCAGTGCTCTGCAAGCTCTCCAGGACAACATAAAATCTGGGGCTCTGTGCTTTCTTTCGTTCTGAACAAGTGTTACTGTTTTCTGCACAAAAGCGATTCTGCGAAGCAATGTGAACAGGCACAGAGAAGGTGCTAGCAGGGAATTGTCTGCCTGCCTTTCCCCAGTGCTCTGCAAGCTCTCCAGGACAACATAAAATCTGGGGCTCTGTGCTTTCTTTCGTTCTGAACAAGTGTTTCTGTTTTCTGCACAAAAGCGATTCTGCGAAGCAATGTGAACAGGCACAGAGAAGATGCTAGCAGGGAATTGTCTGCCTGCCTTTCCCCAGTGCTCTGCAAGCTCTCCAGGACAACATAAAATCTGGGGCTCTGTGCTTTCTTTCGTTCTGAACAAGTGTTACTGTTTTCTGCACAAAAGCGATTCTGCAAAGCAATGTGAACACTTGTGCTTCCCAGGCACATAGAAGGTGCTAGCAGGGAATTCTCTGCCTGCCTTTCCCCAGTGCTCTGCAAGCTCTCCAGGACAACATAAAATCTGGGGCTCTGTGCTTTCTTTCGTTCTGAACAAGTGTTACTGTTTTCTGCACAAAAGCGATTCTGCAAAGCAATGTGAACAGGCACAGAGAAGGTGCTAGCAGGGAATTCTCTGCCTGCCTTTCCCCAGTGCTCTGCAAGCTCTCCAGGACAACATAAAATCTGGGGTTCTGTGCTTTCTTTCGTTCTGAACAACTGTTACTGTTTTCTGCACAAAAGCGATTCTGCGAAGCAATGTGAACACTTCTGCTTCCCAGGCACAGAGAAGGTGCTAGCAGGGAATTCTCTGCCTGCCTTTCCCCAGTGCTCTGCAAGCTCTCCAGGACAACATAAAATCTGGGGCTCTGTGCTTTCTTTCGTTCTGAACAAGTGTTACTGTTTTCTGCACAAAAGCGATTCTGCGAAGCAATGTGAACACTTGTGCTTCCCAGGCACAGAGAAGGTGCTAGCAGGGAATTCTCTGCCTGCCTTTCCCCAGTGCTCTGCAAGCTCTCCAGGACAACATAAAATCTGGGGCTCTGTGCTTTCTTTCGTTCTGAACAAGTGTTACTGTTTTCTGCACAAAAGCGATTCTGCGAAGCAATGTGAACACTTGTGCTTCACAGGCACAGAGAAGGTGCTAGCAGGGAATTCTCTGCCTGCCTTTCCCCAGTGCTCTGCAAGCTCTCCAGGACAACATAAAATCTGGGGCTCTGTGCTTTCTTTCGTTCTGAACAAGTGTTACTGTTTTCTGCACAAAAGCGATTCTGCGAAGCAATGTGAACACTTCTGCTTCCCAGGCACAGAGAAGGTGCTAGCAGGGAATTCTCTGCCTGCCTTTCCCCAGTGCTCTGCAAGCTCTCCAGGACAACATAAAATCTGGGGCTCTGTGCTTTCTTTCGTTCTGAACAAGTGTTACTGTTTTCTGCACAAAAGCGATTCTGCGAAGCAATGTGAACACTTCTGCTTCCCAGGCACAGAGAAGGTGCTAGCAGGGAATTCTCTGCCTGCCTTCCTCAGTGCTCTGCAAGCTCTCCAGGACAACATAAAATCTGGGGCTCTGTGCTTTCTTTCGTTCTGAACAAGTGTTACTGTTTTCTGCACAAAAGCGATTCTGCGAAGCAATATGAACACTTGTGCTTCCCAGGCACAGAGAAGGTGCTAGCAGGGAATTCTCTGCCTGCCTTTCCCCAGTGCTCTGCAAGCTCTCCAGGACAACATAAAATCTGGGGCTCTGTGCTTTCTTTCGTTCTGAACAAGTGTTACTGTTTTCTGCACAAAAGCGATTCTGCGAAGCAATGTGAACACTTCTGCTTCCCAGGCACAGAGAAGGTGCTAGCAGGGAATTCTCTACCTGCCTTTCCCCAGTGCTCTGCAAGCTCTCCAGGACAACATAAAATCTGGGGCTCTGTGCTTTCTTTCGTTCTGAACAAGTGTTACTGTTTTCTGCACAAAAGCGATTCTGCGAAGCAATGTGAACACTTCTGCTTCCCAGGCACAGAGAAGGTGCTAGCAGGGAATTCTCTGCCTGCCTTTCCCCAGTGCTCTGCAAGCTCTCCAGGACAACATAAAATCTGGGGCTCTGTGCTTTCTTTCGTTCTGAACAAGTGTTACTGTTTTCTGCACAAAAGCGATTCTGCGAAGCAATGTGAACACTTCTGCTTCCCAGGCACAGAGAAGGTGCTAGCAGGGAATTCTCTGCCTGCCTTTCCCCAGTGCTCTGCAAGCTCTCCAGGACAACATAAAATCTGGGGCTCTGTGCTTTCTTTCATTCTGAACAAGTGTTACTGTTTTCTGCACAAAAGCGATTCTGCGAAGCAATGTGAACACTTCTGCTTCCCAGGCACAGAGAAGGTGCTAGCAGGGAATTCTCTGCCTGCCTTTCCCCAGTGCTCTGCAAGCTCTCCAGGACAACAGCAAATCTGGGGCTCTGTGCTTTCTTTCGTTCTGAACAAGTGTTACTGTTTTCTGCACAAAAGCGATTCTGCGAAGCAATGTGAACACTTCTGCTTCCCAGGCACAGAGAAGGTGCTAGCAGGGAATTCTCTGCCTGCCTTTCCCCAGTGCTCTGCAAGCTCCCCAGAACAACATAAAATCTGGGGCTCTGTGCTTTCTTTCGTTCTGAACAAGTGTTACTGTTTTCTGCACAAAAGCGATTCTGCGAAGCAATGTGAACAGGCACAGAGAAGGTGCTAGCAGGGAATTGTCTGCCTGCCTTTCCCCAGTGCTCTGCAAGCTCTCCAGGACAACATAAAATCTGGGGCTCTGTGCTTTCTTTCGTTCTGAACAAGTGTTACTGTTTTCTGCACAAAAGCGATTCTGCGAAGCAATGTGAACAGGCACAGAGAAGGTGCTAGCAGGGAATTTTCTGCCTGCCTTTCCCCAGTGCTCTGCAAGCTCTCCAGGACAACATAAAATCTGGGGCTCTGTGCTTTCTTTCGTTCTGAACAAGTGTTACTGTTTTCTGCACAAAAGCGATTCTGCGAAGCAATGTGAACACTTGTGCTTCCCAGGCACAGAGAAGGTGCTAGCAGAGAATTCTCTGCCTGCCTTTCCCCAGTGCTCTGCAAGCTCTCCAGGACAACATAAAATCTGGGGCTCTGTGCTTTCTTTCGTTCTGAACAAGTGTTACTGTTTTCTGCACAAAAGCGATTCTGCGAAGCAATGTGAACACTTGTGCTTCCCAGGCACAGAGAAGGTGCTAGCAGGGAATTCTCTGCCTGCCTTTCCCCAGTGCTCTGCAAGCTCTCCAGGACAACATAAAATCTGGGGCTCTGTGCTTTCTTTCGTTCTGAACAAGTGTTACTGTTTTCTGCACAAAAGCGATTCTGCGAAGCAATGTGAACACTTGTGCTTCCCAGGCACAGAGAAGGTGCTAGCAGGGAATTCTCTGCCTGCCTTTCCCCAGTGCTCTGCAAGCTCTCCAGGACAACATAAAATCTGGGGCTCTGTGCTTTCTTTCATTCTGAACAAGTGTTACTGTTTTCTGCACAAAAGCGATTCTGCGAAGCAATGTGAACACTTGTGCTTCCCAGGCACAGAGAAGGTGCTAGCAGGGAATTCTCTGCCTGCCTTTCCCCAGTGCTCTGCAAGCTCCCCAGAACAACATAAAATCTGGGGCTCTGTGCTTTCTTTCGTTCTGAACAAGTGTTACTGTTTTCTGCACAAAAGCGATTCTGCGAAGCAATGTGAACACTTCTGCTTCCCAGGCACAGAGAAGGTGCTAGCAGGGAATTCTCTGCCTGCCTTTCCCCAGTGCTCTGCAAGCTCTCCAGGACAACAGCAAATCTGGGGCTCTGTGCTTTCTTTCGTTCTGAACAAGTGTTACTGTTTTCTGCACAAAAGCGATTCTGCAAAGCAATGTGAACAGGCACAGAGAAGGTGCTAGCAGGGAATTCTCTGCCTGCCTTTCCTTAGTGCTCTGCAAGCTCTCCAGGACAACATAAAATCTGGGGTTCTGTGCTTTCTTTCATTCTGAACAAGTGTTACTGTTTTCTGCACAAAAGCGATTCTGCGAAGCAATGTGAACACTTCTGCTTCCCAGGCACAGAGAAGGTGCTAGCAGGGAATTCTCTGCCTGCCTTTCCCCAGTGCTCTGCAAGCTCTCCAGGACAACATAAAATCTGGGGCTCTGTGCTTTCTTTCGTTCTGAACAAGTGTTACTGTTTTCTGCACAAAAGCGATTCTGCGAAGAAAAGTGAACAGGCACAGAGAAGGTGCTAGCAGGGAATTCTCTGCCTGCCTTCCTCAGTGCTCTGCAAGCTCTCCAGGACAACATAAAATCTGGGGTTCTGTGCTTTCTTTCGTTCTGAACAAGTGTTACTGTTTTCTGCACAAAAGCGATTCTGCGAAGCAATGTGAACACTTGTGCTTCCCAGGCACAGAGAAGGTGCTAGCAGGGAATTCTCTGCCTGCCTTTCCCCAGTGCTCTGCAAGCTCTCCAGGACAACATAAAATCTGGGGCTCTGTGCTTTCTTTCGTTCTGAACAAGTGTTACTGTTTTCTGCACAAAAGCGATTCTGCGAAGCAATGTGAACACTTCTGCTTCCCAGGCACAGAGAAGGTGCTAGCAGGGAATTGTCTGCCTGCCTTTCCCCAGTGCTCTGCAAGCTCTCCAGGACAACATAAAATCTGGGGCTCTGTGCTTTCTTTCGTTCTGAACAAGTGTTACTGTTTTCTGCACAAAAGCGATTCTGCGAAGCAATGTGAACACTTGTGCTTCCCAGGCACAGAGAAGGTGCTAGCAGGGAATTGTCTGCCTGCCTTTCCCCAGTGCTCTGCAAGCTCTCCAGGACAACATAAAATCTGGGGCTCTGTGCTTTCTTTCGTTCTGAACAAGTGTTACTGTTTTCTGCACAAAAGCGATTCTGCGAAGCAATGTGAACACTTCTGCTTCCCAGGCACAGAGAAGGTGCTAGCAGGGAATTCTCTGCCTGCCTTTCCCCAGTGCTCTGCAAGCTCTCCAGGACAACATAAAATCTGGGGCTCTGTGCTTTCTTTCGTTCTGAACAAGTGTTACTGTTTTCTGCACAAAAGCGATTCTGCGAAGCAATGTGAACACTTGTGCTTCCCAGGCACAGAGAAGGTGCTAGCAGGGAATTCTCTGCCTGCCTTTCCCCAGTGCTCTGCAAGCTCTCCAGGACAACATAAAATCTGGGGCTCTGTGCTTTCTTTCGTTCTGAACAAGTGTTACTGTTTTCTGCACAAAAGCGATTCTGCGAAGCAATGTGAACACTTGTGCTTCCCAGGCACAGAGAAGGTGCTAGCAGGGAATTCTCTGCCTGCCTTTCCCCAGTGCTCTGCAAGCTCTCCAGGACAACATAAAATCTGGGGCTCTGTGCTTTCTTTCGTTCTGAACAAGTGTTACTGTTTTCTGCACAAAAGCGATTCTGCGAAGCAATGTGAACAGGCACAGAGAAGGTGCTAGCAGGGAATTGTCTGCCTGCCTTTCCCCAGTGCTCTGCAAGCTCTCCAGGACAACATAAAATCTGGGGCTCTGTGCTTTCTTTCGTTCTGAACAAGTGTTACTGTTTTCTGCACAAAAGCGATTCTGCAAAGCAATGTGAACACTTGTGCTTCCCAGGCACATAGAAGGTGCTAGCAGGGAATTCTCTGCCTGCCTTTCCCCAGTGCTCTGCAAGCTCTCCAGGACAACATAAAATCTGGGGCTCTGTGCTTTCTTTCGTTCTGAACAAGTGTTACTGTTTTCTGCACAAAAGCGATTCTGCAAAGCAATGTGAACAGGCACAGAGAAGGTGCTAGCAGGGAATTCTCTGCCTGCCTTTCCCCAGTGCTCTGCAAGCTCTCCAGGACAACATAAAATCTGGGGTTCTGTGCTTTCTTTCATTCTGAACAAGTGTTACTGTTTTCTGCACAAAAGCGATTCTGCGAAGCAATGTGAACACTTCTGCTTCCCAGGCACAGAGAAGGTGCTAGCAGGGAATTCTCTGCCTGCCTTTCCCCAGTGCTCTGCAAGCTCTCCAGGACAACATAAAATCTGGGGCTCTGTGCTTTCTTTCGTTCTGAACAAGTGTTACTGTTTTCTGCACAAAAGCGATTCTGCGAAGCAATATGAACACTTGTGCTTCCCAGGCACAGAGAAGGTGCTAGCAGGGAATTCTCTGCCTGCCTTTCCCCAGTGCTCTGCAAGCTCTCCAGGACAACATAAAATCTGGGGCTCTGTGCTTTCTTTCGTTCTGAACAAGTGTTACTGTTTTCTGCACAAAAGCGATTCTGCGAAGCAATGTGAACACTTCTGCTTCCCAGGCACAGAGAAGGTGCTAGCAGGGAATTCTCTACCTGCCTTTCCCCAGTGCTCTGCAAGCTCTCCACGACAACATAAAATCTGGGGCTCTGTGCTTTCTTTCGTTCTGAACAAGTGTTACTGTTTTCTGCACAAAAGCGATTCTGCGAAGCAATGTGAACACTTCTGCTTCCCAGGCACAGAGAAGGTGCTAGCAGGGAATTCTCTGCCTGCCTTTCCCCAGTGCTCTGCAAGCTCTCCAGGACAACATAAAATCTGGGGCTCTGTGCTTTCTTTCGTTCTGAACAAGTGTTACTGTTTTCTGCACAAAAGCGATTCTGCGAAGCAATGTGAACACTTCTGCTTCCCAGGCACAGAGAAGGTGCTAGCAGGGAATTCTCTGCCTGCCTTTCCCCAGTGCTCTGCAAGCTCTCCAGGACAACATAAAATCTGGGGCTCTGTGCTTTCTTTCGTTCCGAACAAGTGTTACTGTTTTCTGCACAAAAGCGATTCTGCGAAGCAATGTGAACACTTCTGCTTCCCAGGCACAGAGAAGGTGCTAGCAGGGAATTCTCTGCCTGCCTTTCCCCAGTGCTCTGCAAGCTCCCCAGAACAACATAAAATCTGGGGCTCTGTGCTTTCTTTCGTTCTGAACAAGTGTTACTGTTTTCTGCACAAAAGCGATTCTGCGAAGTAATGTGAACACTTCTGCTTCCCAGGCACAGAGAAGGTGCTAGCAGGGAATTCTCTGCCTGCCTTTCCCCAGTGCTCTGCAAGCTCTCCAGGACAACAGCAAATCTGGGGCTCTGTGCTTTCTTTCGTTCTGAACAAGTGTTACTGTTTTCTGCACAAAAGCGATTCTGCGAAGCAATGTGAACAGGCACAGAGAAGGTGCTAGCAGGGAATTGTCTGCCTGCCTTTCCCCAGTGCTCTGCAAGCTCTCCAGGACAACATAAAATCTGGGGCTCTGTGCTTTCTTTCGTTCTGAACAAGTGTTACTGTTTTCTGCACAAAAGCGATTCTGCGAAGCAATGTGAACACTTGTGCTTCCCAGGCACATAGAAGGTGCTAGCAGGGAATTCTCTGCCTGCCTTTCCCCAGTGCTCTGCAAGCTCTCCAGGACAACATAAAATCTGGGGCTCTGTGCTTTCTTTCGTTCTGAACAAATGTTAGTGTTTTCTGCAAAAAAGCGATTCTGCGATCAATGTGAACAGGCACAGAGAAGGTGCTAGCAGGGAATTCTCTGCCTGCCTTTCCCCAGTGCTCTGCAAGCTCTCCAGGACAACATAAAATCTGGGGCTCTGTGCTTTCTTTCGTTCTGAACAAATGTTAGTGTTTTCTGCAAAAAAACGATTCTGCGATCAATGTGAACAGGCACAGAGAAGGTGCTAGCAGGGAATTCTCTGCCTGCCTTTCCCCAGTGCTCTGCAAGCTCTCCAGGACAACATAAAATCTGGGGCTCTGTGCTGTCTTTCATTCTGAACAAGTGTTAGTGTTTTCTGCACAGAAGCGATCCTGCGAAGCAATGTGAACACTTCTCCTTCCCAGGCACATAGAAGGTGCTAGCAGGGAATTCTCTGCCTGCCTTTCCCCAGTGCTCTGCAAGCTCTCCAGGACAACATAAAATCTGGGGCTCTGTGCTTTCTTTCGTTCTGAACAAATGTTAGTGTTTTCTGCAAAAAAGCGATTCTGCGATCAATGTGAACAGGCACAGAGAAGGTGCTAGCAGGGAATTCTCTGCCTGCCTTTCCCCAGTGCTCTGCAAGCTCTCCAGGACAACATAAAATCTGGGGCTCTGTGCTGTCTTTCATTCTGAACAAGTGTTAGTGTTTTCTGCACAGAAGCGATCCTGCGAAGCAATGTGAACACTTCTCCTTCCCAGGCACAGAGAAGGTGCTAGCAGGGAATTCTCTGCCTGCCTTTCCCCAGTGCTCTGCAAGCTCTCCAGGACAACATAAAATCTGGGGCTCTGTGCTTTCTTTCGTTCTGAACAAGTGTTACTGGTTTCTGCACAAAAGCGATCCTGCGAAGCAATGTGAACACTTGTGCTTCCCAGGCACAGAGAAGGTGCTAGCAGGGAATTCTCTGTCTGCCTTTCCCCAGTGCTCTGCAAGCTCTCGAGGACAACATAGAATCTGGGGCTCTGTGCTTTCTTTCGTTCTGAACAAGTGTTACAGTTTTCTGCACAAATGCGATTCTGCTAAGCAACGTGAACACTTCTGCTTCCCAGGCACAGAGAAGGTGCTAGCAGGGAATTCTCTGCCTGCTTTTCCCCAGTGCTCTGCAAGCTCTCCAGAGCAACATAAAATCTGGGGCTCTGTGCTTTCTTTCGTTCTGAACAAGTGTTACTGTTTTCTGCACAAAAGCGATTCTGCGAAGCAATGTGAACACTTGTGCTTCCCAGGCACAGAGAAGGTGCTAGCAGGGAATTCTCTGCCTGCCTTTCCCCAGTGCTCTGCAAGCTCTCCAGGACAACATAAAATCTGGGGCTCTGTGCTTTCTTTCGTTCTGAACAAGTGTTACTGTTTTCTGCACAAAAGCGATTCTGCGAAGCAATGTGAACACTTCTGCTTCCCAGGCACAGAGAAGGTGCTAGCAGGGAATTCTCTGCCTGCCTTTCCCCAGTGCTCTGCAAGCTCTCCAGGACAACATAAAATCTGGGGCTCTGTGCTTTCTTTCGTTCTGAACAAGTGTTACTGTTTTCTGCACAAAAGCGATTCTGCGAAGCAATGTGAACACTTCTGCTTCCCAGGCACAGAGAAGGTGCTAGCAGGGAATTCTCTGCCTGCCTTTCCCCAGTGCTCTGCAAGCTCCCCAGAACAACATAAAATCTGGGGCTCTGTGCTTTCTTTCGTTCTGAACAAGTGTTACTGTTTTCTGCACAAAAGCGATTCTGCGAAGCAATGTGAACACTTCTGCTTCCCAGGCACAGAGAAGGTGCTAGCAGGGAATTCTCTGCCTGCCTTTCCCCAGTGCTCTGCAAGCTCTCCAGGACAACAGCAAATCTGGGGCTCTGTGCTTTCTTTCGTTCTGAACAAGTGTTACTGTTTTCTGCACAAAAGCGATTCTGCAAAGCAATGTGAACAGGCACAGAGAAGGTGCTAGCAGGGAATTCTCTGCCTGCCTTTCCTTAGTGCTCTGCAAGCTCTCCAGGACAACATAAAATCTGGGGTTCTGTGCTTTCTTTCATTCTGAACAAGTGTTACTGTTTTCTGCACAAAAGCGATTCTGCGAAGCAATGTGAACACTTCTGCTTCCCAGGCACAGAGAAGGTGCTAGCAGGGAATTCTCTGCCTGCCTTTCCCCAGTGCTCTGCAAGCTCTCCAGGACAACATAAAATCTGGGGCTCTGTGCTTTCTTTCGTTCTTAACAAGTGTTACTGTTTTCTGCACAAAAGCGATTCTGCGAAGAAAAGTGAACAGGCACAGAGAAGGTGCTAGCAGGGAATTCTCTGCCTGCCTTCCTCAGTGCTCTGCAAGCTCTCCAGGACAACATAAAATCTGGGGTTCTGTGCTTTCTTTCGTTCTGAACAAGTGTTACTGTTTTCTGCACAAAAGCGATTCTGCGAAGCAATGTGAACACTTCTGCTTCCCAGGCACAGAGAAGGTGCTAGCAGGGAATTCTCTGCCTGCCTTTCCCCAGTGCTCTGCAAGCTCTCCAGGACAACATAAAATCTGGGGCTCTGTGCTTTCTTTCGTTCTGAACAAGTGTTACTGTTTTCTGCACAAAAGTGATTCTGCGAAGCAATGTGAACACTTGTGCTTCCCAGGCACAGAGAAGGTGCTAGCAGGGAATTCTCTGCCTGCCTTTCCCCAGTGCTCTGCAAGCTCTCCAGGACAACATAAAATCTGGGGCTCTGTGCTTTCTTTCGTTCTGAACAAGTGTTACTGTTTTCTGCACAAAAGCGATTCTGCGAAGCAATGTGAACACTTCTGCTTCCCAGGCACAGAGAAGGTGCTAGCAGGGAATTCTCTGCCTGCCTTTCCCCAGTGCTCTGCAAGCTCTCCAGGACAACATAAAATCTGGGGCTCTGTGCTTTCTTTCGTTCTGAACAAGTGTTACTGTTTTCTGCACAAAAGCGATTCTGCGAAGCAATGTGAACACTTGTGCTTCCCAGGCACAGAGAAGGTGCTAGCAGGGAATTGTCTGCCTGCCTTTCCCCAGTGCTCTGCAAGCTCTCCAGGACAACATAAAATCTGGGGCTCTGTGCTTTCTTTCGTTCTGAACAAGTGTTACTGTTTTCTGCACAAAAGCGATTCTGCGAAGCAATGTGAACACTTCTGCTTCCCAGGCACAGAGAAGGTGCTAGCAGGGAATTCTCTGCCTGCCTTTCCCCAGTGCTCTGCAAGCTCTCCAGGACAACATAAAATCTGGGGCTCTGTGCTTTCTTTCGTTCTGAACAAGTGTTACTGTTTTCTGCACAAAAGCGATTCTGCGAAGCAATGTGAACACTTCTGCTTCCCAGGCACAGAGAAGGTGCTAGCAGGGAATTCTCTGCCTGCCTTTCCCCAGTGCTCTGCAAGCTCTCCAGGACAACATAAAATCTGGGGCTCTGTGCTTTCTTTCGTTCTGAACAAGTGTTACTGTTTTCTGCACAAAAGCGATTCTGCGAAGCAATGTGAACACTTCTGCTTCCCAGGCACAGAGAAGGTGCTAGCAGGGAATTCTCTGCCTGCCTTTCCCCAGTGCTCTGCAAGCTCTCCAGGACAACATAAAATCTGGGGCTCTGTGCTTTCTTTCGTTCTGAACAAGTGTTACTGTTTTCTGCACAAAAGCGACTCTGCGAAGCAATGTGAACAGGCACAGAGAAGGTGCTAGCAGGGAATTGTCTGCCTGCCTTTCCCCAGTGCTCTGCAAGCTCTCCAGGACAACATAAAATCTGGGGCTCTGTGCTTTCTTTCGTTCTGAACAAGTGTTACTGTTTTCTGCACAAAAGCGATTCTGCAAAGCAATGTGAACACTTGTGCTTCCCAGGCACATAGAAGGTGCTAGCAGGGAATTCTCTGCCTGCCTTTCCCCAGTGCTCTGCAAGCTCTCCAGGACAACATAAAATCTGGGGCTCTGTGCTTTCTTTCGTTCTGAACAAGTGTTACTGTTTTCTGCACAAAAGCGATTCTGCAAAGCAATGTGAACAGGCACAGAGAAGGTGCTAGCAGGGAATTCTCTGCCTGCCTTTCCCCAGTGCTCTGCAAGCTCTCCAGGACAACATAAAATCTGGGGTTCTGTGCTTTCTTTCATTCTGAACAAGTGTTACTGTTTTCTGCACAAAAGCGATTCTGCGAAGCAATGTGAACACTTCTGCTTCCCAGGCACAGAGAAGGTGCTAGCAGGGAATTCTCTGCCTGCCTTTCCCCAGTGCTCTGCAAGCTCTCCAGGACAACATAAAATCTGGGGCTCTGTGCTTTCTTTCGTTCTGAACAAGTGTTACTGTTTTCTGCACAAAAGCGATTCTGCGAAGCAATATGAACACTTGTGCTTCCCAGGCACAGAGAAGGTGCTAGCAGGGAATTCTCTGCCTGCCTTTCCCCAGTGCTCTGCAAGCTCTCCAGGACAACATAAAATCTGGGGCTCTGTGCTTTCTTTCGTTCTGAACAAGTGTTACTGTTTTCTGCACAAAAGCGATTCTGCGAAGCAATGTGAACACTTCTGCTTCCCAGGCACAGAGAAGGTGCTAGCAGGGAATTCTCTACCTGCCTTTCCCCAGTGCTCTGCAAGCTCTCCACGACAACATAAAATCTGGGGCTCTGTGCTTTCTTTCGTTCTGAACAAGTGTTACTGTTTTCTGCACAAAAGCGATTCTGCGAAGCAATGTGAACACTTCTGCTTCCCAGGCACAGAGAAGGTGCTAGCAGGGAATTGTCTGCCTGCCTTTCCCCAGTGCTCTGCAAGCTCTCCAGGACAACATAAAATCTGGGGCTCTGTGCTTTCTTTCGTTCTGAACAAGTGTTACTGTTTTCTGCACAAAAGCGATTCTGCGAAGCAATGTGAACACTTCTGCTTCCCAGGCACAGAGAAGGTGCTAGCAGGGAATTCTCTGCCTGCCTTTCCCCAGTGCTCTGCAAGCTCTCCAGGACAACATAAAATCTGGGGCTCTGTGCTTTCTTTCGTTCTGAACAAGTGTTACTGTTTTCTGCACAAAAGCGATTCTGCGAAGCAATGTGAACACTTCTGCTTCCCAGGCACAGAGAAGGTGCTAGCAGGGAATTCTCTGCCTGCCTTTCCCCAGTGCTCTGCAAGCTCTCCAGGACAACATAAAATCTGGGGCTCTGTGCTTTCTTTCGTTCCGAACAAGTGTTACTGTTTTCTGCACAAAAGCGATTCTGCGAAGCAATGTGAACACTTCTGCTTCCCAGGCACAGAGAAGGTGCTAGCAGGGAATTCTCTGCCTGCCTTTCCCCAGTGCTCTGCAAGCTCCCCAGAACAACATAAAATCTGGGGCTCTGTGCTTTCTTTCGTTCTGAACAAGTGTTACTGTTTTCTGCACAAAAGCGATTCTGCGAAGTAATGTGAACACTTGTGCTTCCCAGGCACAGAGAAGGTGCTAGCAGGGAATTCTCTGCCTGCCTTTCCCCAGTGCTCTGCAAGCTCTCCAGGACAACAGCAAATCTGGGGCTCTGTGCTTTCTTTCGTTCTGAACAAGTGTTACTGTTTTCTGCACAAAAGCGATTCTGCGAAGCAATGTGAACAGGCACAGAGAAGGTGCTAGCAGGGAATTGTCTGCCTGCCTTTCCCCAGTGCTCTGCAAGCTCTCCAGGACAACATAAAATCTGGGGCTCTGTGCTTTCTTTCGTTCTGAACAAGTGTTACTGTTTTCTGCACAAAAGCGATTCTGCGAAGCAATGTGAACACTTGTGCTTCCCAGGCACATAGAAGGTGCTAGCAGGGAATTCTCTGCCTGCCTTTCCCCAGTGCTCTGCAAGCTCTCCAGGACAACATAAAATCTGGGGCTCTGTGCTTTCTTTCGTTCTGAACAAATGTTAGTGTTTTCTGCAAAAAAGCGATTCTGCGATCAATGTGAACAGGCACAGAGAAGGTGCTAGCAGGGAATTCTCTGCCTGCCTTTCCCCAGTGCTCTGCAAGCTCTCCAGGACAACATAAAATCTGGGGCTCTGTGCTTTCTTTCGTTCTGAACAAATGTTAGTGTTTTCTGCAAAAAAGCGATTCTGCGATCAATGTGAACAGGCACAGAGAAGGTGCTAGCAGGGAATTCTCTGCCTGCCTTTCCCCAGTGCTCTGCAAGCTCTCCAGGACAACATAAAATCTGGGGCTCTGTGCTGTCTTTCATTCTGAACAAGTGTTAGTGTTTTCTGCACAGAAGCGATCCTGCGAAGCAATGTGAACACTTCTCCTTCCCAGGCACAGAGAAGGTGCTAGCAGGGAATTCTCTGCCTGCCTTTCCCCAGTGCTCTGCAAGCTCTCCAGGACAACATAAAATCTGGGGCTCTGTGCTTTCTTTCGTTCTGAACAAGTGTTACTGGTTTCTGCACAAAAGCGATCCTGCGAAGCAATGTGAACACTTGTGCTTCCCAGGCACAGAGAAGGTGCTAGCAGGGAATTCTCTGTCTGCCTTTCCCCAGTGCTCTGCAAGCTCTCGAGGACAACATAGAATCTGGGGCTCTGTGCTTTCTTTCGTTCTGAACAAGTGTTACAGTTTTCTGCACAAATGCGATTCTGCTAAGCAACGTGAACACTTCTGCTTCCCAGGCACAGAGAAGGTGCTAGCAGGGAATTCTCTGCCTGCTTTTCCCCAGTGCTCTGCAAGCTCTCCAGAGCAACATAAAATCTGGGGCTCTGTGCTTTCTTTCGTTCTGAACAAGTGTTACTGTTTTCTGCACAAAAGCGATTCTGCGAAGCAATGTGAACACTTCTGCTTCCCAGGCACAGAGAAGGTGCTAGCAGGGAATTCTCTGCCTGCCTTTCCACAGTGCTCTGCAAGCTCTCCAGGACAACATAAAATCTGGGGCTCTGTGCTGTCTTTCATTCTGAACAAGTGTTAGTGTTTTCTGCACAAAAGCGATCCTGCGAAGCAATGTGAACACTTCTCCTTCCCAGGCACAGAGAAGGTGCTACCAGGGAAATCTCTGCCTGCCTTTCCCCAGTGCTCTGCAACTTCGCCAGGGAAACATCAAATCTGGGGCTCTGTGCTTTCTTTCGTTCTGAACAAGTGTTACTGTTTTCTGCACAAAAGCGATTCTGCGAAGCAATGTGAACACTTCTGCTTCCCAGGCACAGAGAAGGTGCTAGCAGGGAATTCTCTGCCTGCCTTTCCCCAGTGCTCTGCAAGCTCTCCAGGACAACATAAAATCTGGGGCTCTGTGCTTTCTTCCGTTCTGAACAAATGTTAGTGTTTTCTGCAAAAAAGCGATTCTGCGAAGCAATGCGAACAGGCACAGAGAAGGTGCTAGCAGGGAATTCTCTGCCTGCCTTTCCCCAGTGATCTGCAACTTCGCCAGGGCAACATAAAATCTGGGGCTCTGTGCTTTCTTTCGTTCTGAACAAGTGTTACTGTTTTCTGCACAAAAGCGATTCTGCGAAGCAATGTGAACAGGCACAGAGAAGGTGCTAGCAGGGAATTCTCTGCCTGCCTTTCCCCAGTGCTCTGCAAGCTCTCCAGGACAACATAAAATCTGGGGCTCTGTGCTGTCTTTCATTCTGAACAAGTGTTAGTGTTTTCTGCACAGAAGCGATCCTGCGAAGCAATGTGAACACTTCTCCTTCCCAGGCACAGAGAAGGTGCTAGCAGGGAATTCTCTGCCTGCCTTTCCCCAGTACTCTGTAAGCTCTCCAGGACAACATAAAATCTGGGGCTCTGTGCTTTCTTTTGTTCTGAACAAGTGTTACAGTTTTCTGCACAAAAGCGATCCTGCGAAGCAATGTGAACACTTCTCCTTCCCAGGCACAGAGAAGGTGCTAGCAGGGAATTCTCTGCCTGCCTTTCCCCAGTGCTCTGCAAGCTCTCCAGGACAACATAAAATCTGCGGCTCTGTGCTTTCTTTCGTTCTGAACAAGTGTTACTGGTTTCTGCACAAAAGCGACTCTGCGAAGCAATGTGAACACTTATGCTTCCCAGGCACAGAGAAGGTGCTAGCAGGTAATTCTCTGTCTGCCTTTCCCCAGTGCTCTGCAAGCTCTCCAGGACAACATAGAATCTGGGGCTCTGTGCTTTCTTTCGTTCTGAACAAGTGTTACAGTTTTCTGCACAAATGCGATTCTGCTAAGCAACGTGAACACTTCTGCTTCCCAGGCACAGAGAAGGTGCTAGCAGGGAATTCTCTGCCTGCTTTTCCCCAGTGCTCTGCAAGCTCTCCAGAGCAACATAAAATCTGGGGCTCTGTGCTTTCTTTCGTTCTGAACAAGTGTTAGTGTTTTCTGCACAAAAGCGATTCTGCGAAGCAATGTGAACACTTCTGCTTCCCAGGCACAGAGAAGGTGCTAGCAGGGAATTCTCTGCCTGCCTTTACCCAGTGCTCTGCAAGCTCTCCAGAACAACATAAAATCTGGGGCTCTGTGCTTTCTTCCGTTCTGAACAAATGTTAGTGTTTTCTGCAAAAAAGCGATTCTGCGAAGCAATGTTAGCAGGCACAGAGAAGGTGCTAGCAGGGAATTCTCTGCCTGCCTTTCCACAGTGCTCTGCAAGCTCTCCAGGACAACATAAAATCTGGGGCTCTGTGCTGTCTTTCATTCTGAACAAGTGTTAGTGTTTTCTGCACAAAAGCGATCCTGCGAAGCAATGTGAACACTTCTCCTTCCCAGGCACAGAGAAGGTGCTACCAGGGAAATCTCTGCCTGCCTTTCCCCAGTGCTCTGCAACTTCGCCAGGGCAACATCAAATCTGGGGCTCTGTGCTTTCTTTCGTTCTGAACAAGTGTTACTGTTTTCTGCACAAAAGCGATTCTGCGAAGCAATGTGAACACTTCTGCTTCCCAGGCACATAGAAGGTGCTAGCAGGGAATTCTCTGCCTGCCTTTCCCCAGTGCTCTGCAAGCTCTCCAGGACAACATAAAATCTGGGGCTCTGTGCTTTCTTTCGTTCTGAACAAATGTTAGTGTTTTCTGCAAAAAAGCGATTCTGCGATCAATGTGAACAGGCACAGAGAAGGTGCTAGCAGGGAATTCTCTGCCTGCCTTTCCCCAGTGCTCTGCAAGCTCTCCAGGACAACATAAAATCTGGGGCTCTGTGCTGTCTTTCATTCTGAACAAGTGTTAGTGTTTTCTGCACAGAAGCGATCCTGCGAAGCAATGTGAACACTTCTCCTTCCCAGGCACAGAGAAGGTGCTAGCATGGAATTCTCTGCCTGCCTTTCCCCAGTGCTCTGCAAGCTCTCCAGGACAACATAAAATCTGGGGCTCTGTGCTTTCTTTCGTTCTGAACAAGTGTTAGTGTTTTCTGCACAAAAGCGATCCTGCGAAGCAATGTGAACACTTCTCCTTCCCAGGTAAAGAGAAGGTGCTAGCAGGGAATTCTCTGCCTGCCTTTCCCCAGTGCAACTTCTCCAGGGCAACATCAAATCTGGGGCTCTGTGCTTTCTTTCGTTCTGAACAAGTGTTACTGTTTTCTGCACAAAAGCGATTCTGCCAAGCAATGTGAACAGGCACAGAGAAGGTGCTAGCAGGGAATTCTCTGCCTGCCTTTCCCCAGTGCTCTGCAAGCTCTCCAGAGCAACATAAAATCTGGGGCTCTGAGCTTTCTTTCGTTCTGAACAAGTGTTAGTGTTTTCTGCACAAAAGCGATTCTGCGAAGCAATGTGAACAGGCACAGAGAAGGTGCTAGCAGGGAATTCTCTGCCTGCCTTTCCCCAGTGCAACTTCTCCAGGGCAACATCAAATCTGGGGCTCTGTGCTGTCTTTCGTTCTGAACAAGTGTTAGTGTTTTCTGCACAAAAGCGATCCTGCAAAGCAATGTGAACAGGCACAGAGAAGGTGCTAGCAGGGAATTCTCTGCCTGCCTTTCCCCAGTGCTCTGCAAGCTCTCCAGGACAACAGCAAATCTGGGGCTCTGTGCTTCCTTTCCTTCTGAACAAGTGTTAGTGTTTTCTGCACAAAAGCAATCCTGCGAAGCAATGTGAACAGGCACAGAGAAGGTGCTAGCAGGGAATTCTCTGCCTGCCTTTCCCCAGTGCTCTGCAACTTCGCCAGGGCAATATCAAATCTGGGGCTCTGTGCTGTCTTTCGTTCTGAACAAGTGTTACTGTTTTCTGCACAAAAGCGATTCTGCGAAGCGATATGAACACTTCTCCTTCCCAGGCACAGAGAAGGTGCTAGCAGGGAATTCTCTGCCTGCCTTTCCACAGTGCTCTGCAACTTCTCCAGGGCAACATCAAATCTGGGGCTCTGTGCTTTCTTTCGTTCTGAACAAGTGTTAGTGTTTTCTGCACAAAAGCGATCCTGCGAAGCAATGTGAACAGGCACAGAGAAGGTGCTAGCAGGGAATTCTCTGCCTGCCTTTCCCCAGTGCTCTGCAAGCTCTCCACGACAACCTAAAATCTGGGGCTCTGTGCTTTCTTCCGTTCTGAACAAGTGTTAGTGTTTTCTGCACAAAAGCGATTCTGCGAAGCAATGTGAACAGGCACAGAGAAGGTGCTAGCAGGGAATTCTCTGCCTGCCTTTCCCCAGTGCTCTGCAAGCTCTCCAGGACAACATAAAATCTGGGGCTCTGTGCTTTCTTTCGTTCTGAACAAGTGTTAGTGTTTTCTGCACAAAAGCGATCCTGCGAAGCAATGTGAACACTTCTCCTTCCCAGGTAAAGAGAAGGTGCTAGCAGGGAATTCTCTGCCTGCCTTTCCCCAGTGCTCTGCAACTTCGCCAGGGCAACAGCAAATCTGGGGCTCTGTGCTTTCTTTCGTTCTGAACAAGTGTTAGTGTTTTCTGCACAAAAGCGATTCTGCGAAGCAATATGAACACTTCTCCTTCCCAGGCACAGAGAAGGTGCTAGCAGGGAATTCTCTGCCTGCCTTTCCCCAGTGCTCTGCAAGCTCTCCAGAGCAACATGAAATCTGGGGCTCTGTGCTTTCTTTCGTTCTGAACAAGTGTTAGTGTTTTCTGCACAAAAGCGATCCTGAGAAGCAATGTGAACAGGCACAGAGAAGGTGCTAGCAGGGAATTCTCTGCCTGCCTTTCCCCAGTGCTCTGCAAGCTCTCCAGGACAACATAAAATCTGGGGCTCTGTGCTTTCTTCCGTTCTGAACAAGTGTTAGTGTTTTCTGCACAAAAGCGATCCTGCGAAGCATTGTGAACACTTCTCCTTCCCAGGTAAAGAGAAGGTGCTAGCAGGGAATTCTCTGCCTGCCTTTCCCCAGTGCTCTGCAAGCTCTCCAGGACAACATAAAATCTGGGGCTCTGTGCTGTCTTTCATTCTGAACAAGTGTTAGTGTTTTCTGCACAAAGCGATCCTGCGAAGCAATGTGAACACTTCTCCTTCCCAGGCACAGAGAAGGTGCTAGCAGGGAATTCTTTGCCTGCCTTTCCCCAGTGCTCTGCAAGCTCTCCAGAGCAACATCAAATCTGGGGCTCTGTGCTTTCTTTCGTTCTGAACAAGTGTTAGTGTTTTCTGCACAAAAGCAATTCTGCGAAGCAATATGAACACTTCTCCTTCCCAGGCACACAGAAGGTGCTAGCAGGGAATTCTCTGCCTGCTTTTCCCCAGTGCTCTGAAAGCTCTCCAGGACAACAGCAAATCTGGGGCTCTGTGCTTTCTTTCGTTCTGAACAAGTGTTACTGTTTTCTGCACAAAAGCGATTCTGCGAAGCAATGTGAACACTTCTGCTTCCCAGGCACAGAGAAGGTGATAGCAGGGAATTCTCTGCCTGCCTTTCCACAGTGCTCTGCAAGCTCTCCAGGACAACATAGAATCTGGGGCTCTGTGCTTTCTTTCGTTCTGAACAAGTGTTACTGTTTTATGCACAAAAGTGATTCTGCGAAGCAATGTGAACACTTCTGCTTCCCAGGCACAGAGAAGGTGCTAGCAGGGAATTCTCTGCCTGCCTTTCCCCAGTGCTCTGCAAGCTCTCCAGGACAACATAAAATCTGGGGCTCTGTGCTTTCTTTCGTTCTGAACAAGTCTCACTGTTTTCTGCACAAAAGCGATTCTGCGAAGCAATGTGAACAGGCACAGAGAAGGTGCTAGCAGGGAATTCTGTGCCTGCCTTTCCCCAGTGCTCTGCAAGCTCTCCAGGACAACATAAAATCTGGGGCTCTGTGCTTTCTTTCCTTCTGAACAAGTGTTAGTGTTTTCTGCACAAAAGCGATTCTGCGAAGCAATGTGAACACTTCTGCTTCCCAGTCACAGAGAAGGTGCTAGCAGGGAATTCTCTGCCTGCCTTTCCCCAGTGCTCTGCAAGCTCTCCAGGACAACATAAAATCTGGGGCTCTGTGCTTTCTTCCGTTCCGAACAAGTGTTAGTGTTTTCTGCACAAAAGCGATCCTGCGAAGCAATGGGAACACTTCTGCTACCCAGGCACAGAGAAGGTGCTAGCAGAGAATTCTCTGTCTGCCTTTCCCCAGTGCTCTGCAAGCTCTCCAGGACAATATAGAATCTGGGGCTCTGTGCTTTCTTTTGTTCTGAACATGTGTTACAGTTTTCTGCACAAAAGCGATCTTGCGAAGCAATGTGAACACTTCTGCTTCCCAGGCACAGAGAAGGTGCTAGCAGGGAATTCTCTGCCTGCCTTTCCCTAGTGCTCTGCAAGCTCTCCAGGACAACATAAAATCTGGGTCTCTGTATTGTCTTTCATTCTGAACAAGTGTTACTGTTTTCTGCACAAAAGCGATTCTGCGAAGCAATGTGAACAGGCACAGAGAAGGTGCTAGCAGGGAATTCTCTGCCTGCCTTTCCCTAGTGCTCTGCAAGCTCTCCAGGACAACATAAAATCTGGGTCTCTGTATTGTCTTTCATTCTGAACAAGTGTTAGTGTTTTCTGCACAAAAGCGATTCTGCGAAGCAATGTGAACAGGCACAGAGAAGGTGCTAGCAGGGAATTCTCTGCCTGCCTTTCCCTAGTGCTCTGCAAGCTCTCCAGGACAACATAAAATCTGGGGCTCTGTGCTTTCTTTCGTTCTGAGCAAGTGTTACTGTTTTCAGCACAAAAGCTATTCTGCGAAGCAATGTGAACACTTCGGCTTCCCAGGCACAGAGAAGGTGCTAGCAGGGAATTCTCTGCCTGCTTTTCCGCAGTGCTCTGCAAGCTCTCCAGGACAACATAAAATCTGGGGCTCTGTGCTTTCTTTCGTTCTGAACAAGTCTCACTGTTTTCTGCACAAAAGCGATTCTGCGAAGCAATGTGAACAGGCACAGAGAAGGTGCTAGCAGGGAATTCTCTGCCTGCCTTTCCCCAGTGCTCTGCAAGCTCTCCAGGACAACATAAAATCTGGGGCTCTGTGCTGTCTTTCATTCTGAACAAGTGTTAGTGTTTTCTGCACAAAAGCGATCCTGCGAAGCAATGTGAACACTTCTCCTTCCCAGGCACAGAGAAGGTGCTAGCAGGGAAATCTCTGCCTGCCTTTCCCCAGTGCTCTGCAACTTCACCAGGGCAACATCAAATCTGGGGCTCTGTGCTTTCCTTCGTTCTGAACAAGTGTTACTGTTTTCTGCACAAAAGCGGTTCTGCGAAGCAATAAGAACACTTCTCCTTACCAGGCACAGTGAAGGTGCTAGCAGGGAATTCTCTGCCTGCCTTTCCCCAGTGTTCTGCAAGCTCTCCAGGAAAACATAGAATCTGGGGCTCTGTGCTTTCTTTCGTTCTGAACAAGTGTTAGTGTTTTCTGCACAAAAGCGATTCTGCGAAGCAATATGAACACTTCTCCTTCCCAGGCACAGAGAAGGTGCTAGCAGGGAATTCTCTGCCTGCTTTTCCCCAGTGCTCTGCAAGCTCTCGAGGACAACATAGAATCTGGGGCTCTGTGCTTTCTTTCGTTCTGAACAAGTGTTAGTGTTTTCTCCACAAATGCGATTCTGCGAAGCAACGTGAACACTTCTGCTTCCCAGGCACAGAGAAGGTGCTAGCAGGGAATTCTCTGCCTGCTTTTCCCCAGTGCTCTGCAAGCTCTCCAGGACAACATAAAATCTGGGGCTCTGTGCTTTCTTTCGTTCTGAACAAGTGTTACTGTTTTCTGCACAAAAGCGATTCTGCGAAGCAATGTGAACACTTCTGCTTCCCAGGCACATAGAAGGTGCTAGCAGGGAATTCTCTGCCTGCCTTTCCCCAGTGCTCTGCAAGCTCTCCAGGACAACATAAAATCTGGGGCTCTGTGCTTTCTTCCGTTCTGAACAAATGTTAGTGTTTTCTGCAAAAAAGCGATTCTGCGAAGCAATGTGAACAGGCACAGAGAAGGTGGTAGCAGGGAATTCTCTGCCTGCCTTTCCCCAGTGCTCTGCAAGCTCTCCAGGACAACATAAAATCTGGGGCTCTGTGCTTTCTTTCGTTCTGAACAAGTGTTACTGTTTTCTGCACAAAAGCGATCCTGCGAAGCAATGTGAACACTTCTCCTTCCCAGGTAAAGAGAAGGTGCTAGCAGGGAATTCTCTGCCTGCCTTTCCCCAGTGCTCTGCAAGCTCTCCAGGACAACATAAAATCTGGGGCTCTGTGCTTTCTTTCGTTCTGAACAAGTGTTAGTGTTTTCTGCACAAAAGCGATTCTGCGAAGCAATGTGAACACTTCTGCTACCCAGGCACAGAGAAGGTGCTAGCAGGGAATTCTCTGCCTGCCTTTCCCCAGTGCTCTGCAAGCTCTCCAGGGCAACATAAAATCTGGGGCTCTGTGCTTTCTTTCGTTCTGAACAAGTGTTACTGTTTTCTGCACAAAAGCGATTCTGCGAAGCAATGTGAACAGGCACAGAGAAGGTGCTAGCATGGAATTCTCTGCCTGCCTTTCCCCAGTGCTCTGCAAGCTCTCCAGGACAACATCAAATCTGGGGCTCTGTGCTTTCTTTCGTTCTGAACAAGTGTTAGTGTTTTCTGCACAAAAGCGATCCTGCGAAGCAATGTGAACACTTCTCCTTCCCAGGTAAAGAGAAGGTGCTAGCAGGGAAATCTCTGCCTGCCTTTCCCCAGTGCTCTGCAAGCTCTCCAGGACAACATAAAATCTTTGGCTCTGTGCTTTCTTTCGTTCTGAACAAGTGTTACTGTTTTCTGCACAAAAGCGATTCTGCGAAGCAATGTGAACACTTCTGCTTCCCAGGCACAGAGAAGGTGCTAGCAGGGAATTCTCTGCCTGCTTTTCCCCAGTGCTCTGCAAGCTCTCCAGGGCAACATAAAATCTGGGGCTCTGTGCTTTCTTTCGTTCTGAACAAGTGTTAGTGTTTTCTGCACAAAAGCGATCCTGCGAAGCAATGTGAACACTTCTCCTTCCCAGGCACAGAGAAGGTGGTAGCAGGGAATTCTCTGCCTGCCTTTCCCCAGTGCTCTGCAAGCTCTCCAGGACAGCATAAAATCTGGGGCTCTGTGCTTTCTTTCGTTCTGAACAAATGTTAGTGTTTTCTGCACAAAAGCGATTCTGCCAAGCAATGTGAACAGGCACAGAGAAGGTGCTAGCAGGGAATTCTCTGCCTGCCTTTCCCCAGTGCTCTGCAAGCTCTCCAGGACAACATAAAATCTGGGGCTCTGTGCTTTCTTTCGTTCTGAACAAGTGTTACTGTTTTCTGCACAAATGCGATTCTGCGAAGCAACGTGAACACTTCTCCTTCCCAGGCACAGAGAAGGTGCTAGCAGGGAATTCTCTGCTTGCCTTTCCCCAGTGCTCTGCAAGCTCTCCAGGACAACATAAAATCTGGGGCTTTGTGCTTTCTTTCGTTCTGAACAAGTGTTACTGTTTTCTGCACAAAAGCGATTCAGCGAAGCAATGTGAACAGGCACAGAGAAGGTGCTAGCATGGAATTCTCTGCCTGCCTTTCCCCAGTGCTCTGCAAGCTCTCCAGGACTACATAAAATCTGGGGCTCTGTGCTTTCTTTCGTTCTGAACAAGTCTCACTGTTTTCTGCACAAAAGCGATCCTGCGAAGCAATGTGAACACTTCTCCTTCCCAGGCACAGAGAATGTGCTAGCAGGGAATTCTCTGCCTGCCTTTCCCCAGTGCTCTGCAAGCTCTCCAGGACAACATAAAATCTGGGGCTCTGTGCTTTCTTTCGTTCTGAACAAGTGTTAGTGTTTTCTGCACAAAAGCGATCCTGCGAAGCAATGTGAACACTTCTCCTTCCCAGGTAAAGAGAAGGTGCTAGCAGGGAAATCTCTGCCTGCCTTTCCCCAGTGCTCTGCAAGCTCTCCAGGACAACATAAAATCTTTGGCTCTGTGCTTTCTTTCGTTCTGAACAAGTCTCACTGTTTTCTGCACAAAAGCGATTCTGCGAAGCAATGTGAACAGGCACAGAGAAGGTGCTAGCAGGGAATTCTCTGCCTGCCTTTCCCCAGTGCTCTGCAAGCTCTCCAGGACAACATAAAATCTGGGGCTCTGTGCTGTCTTTCATTCTGAACAAGTGTTAGTGTTTTCTGCACAAAAGCGATCCTGCGAAGCAATGTGAACACTTCTCCTTCCCAGGCACAGAGAAGGTGCTAGCAGGGAAATCTCTGCCTGCCTTTCCCCAGTGCTCTGCAACTTCACCAGGGCAACATCAAATCTGGGGCTCTGTGCTTTCCTTCGTTCTGAACAAGTGTTACTGTTTTCTGCACAAAAGCGGTTCTGCGAAGCAATAAGAACACTTCTCCTTACCAGGCACAGTGAAGGTGCTAGCAGGGAATTCTCTGCCTGCCTTTCCCCAGTGTTCTGCAAGCTCTCCAGGAAAACATAGAATCTGGGGCTCTGTGCTTTCTTTCGTTCTGAACAAGTGTTAGTGTTTTCTGCACAAAAGCGATTCTGCGAAGCAATATGAACACTTCTCCTTCCCAGGCACAGAGAAGGTGCTAGCAGGGAATTCTCTGCCTGCTTTTCCCCAGTGCTCTGCAAGCTCTCGAGGACAACATAGAATCTGGGGCTCTGTGCTTTCTTTCGTTCTGAACAAGTGTTAGTGTTTTCTCCACAAATGCGATTCTGCGAAGCAACGTGAACACTTCTGCTTCCCAGGCACAGAGAAGGTGCTAGCAGGGAATTCTCTGCCTGCTTTTCCCCAGTGCTCTGCAAGCTCTCCAGGACAACATAAAATCTGGGGCTCTGTGCTTTCTTTCGTTCTGAACAAGTGTTACTGTTTTCTGCACAAAAGCGATTCTGCGAAGCAATGTGAACACTTCTGCTTCCCAGGCACATAGAAGGTGCTAGCAGGGAATTCTCTGCCTGCCTTTCCCCAGTGCTCTGCAAGCTCTCCAGGACAACATAAAATCTGGGGCTCTGTGCTTTCTTCCGTTCTGAACAAATGTTAGTGTTTTCTGCAAAAAAGCGATTCTGCGAAGCAATGTGAACAGGCACAGAGAAGGTGCTAGCAGGGAATTCTCTGCCTGCCTTTCCCCAGTGCTCTGCAAGCTCTCCAGGACAACATAAAATCTGGGGCTCTGTGCTTTCTTTCGTTCTGAACAAGTGTTACTGTTTTCTGCACAAAAGCGATCCTGCGAAGCAATGTGAACACTTCTCCTTCCCAGGTAAAGAGAAGGTGCTAGCAGGGAATTCTCTGCCTGCCTTTCCCCAGTGCTCTGCAAGCTCTCCAGGACAACATAAAATCTGGGGCTCTGTGCTTTCTTTCGTTCTGAACAAGTGTTAGTGTTTTCTGCACAAAAGCGATTCTGCGAAGCAATGTGAACACTTCTGCTACCCAGGCACAGAGAAGGTGCTAGCAGGGAATTCTCTGCCTGCCTTTCCCCAGTGCTCTGCAAGCTCTCCAGGGCAACATAAAATCTGGGGCTCTGTGCTTTCTTTCGTTCTGAACAAGTGTTACTGTTTTCTGCACAAAAGCGATTCTGCGAAGCAATGTGAACAGGCACAGAGAAGGTGCTAGCATGGAATTCTCTGCCTGCCTTTCCCCAGTGCTCTGCAAGCTCTCCAGGACAACATCAAATCTGGGGCTCTGTGCTTTCTTTCGTTCTGAACAAGTGTTAGTGTTTTCTGCACAAAAGCGATCCTGCGAAGCAATGTGAACACTTCTCCTTCCCAGGTAAAGAGAAGGTGCTAGCAGGGAAATCTCTGCCTGCCTTTCCCCAGTGCTCTGCAAGCTCTCCAGGACAACATAAAATCTTTGGCTCTGTGCTTTCTTTCGTTCTGAACAAGTGTTACTGTTTTCTGCACAAAAGCGATTCTGCGAAGCAATGTGAACACTTCTGCTTCCCAGGCACAGAGAAGGTGCTAGCAGGGAATTCTCTGCCTGCTTTTCCCCAGTGCTCTGCAAGCTCTCCAGGGCAACATAAAATCTGGGGCTCTGTGCTTTCTTTCGTTCTGAACAAGTGTTAGTGTTTTCTGCACAAAAGCGATCCTGCGAAGCAATGTGAACACTTCTCCTTCCCAGGCACAGAGAAGGTGGTAGCAGGGAATTCTCTGCCTGCCTTTCCCCAGTGCTCTGCAAGCTCTCCAGGACAGCATAAAATCTGGGGCTCTGTGCTTTCTTTCGTTCTGAACAAATGTTAGTGTTTTCTGCACAAAAGCGATTCTGCCAAGCAATGTGAACAGGCACAGAGAAGGTGCTAGCAGGGAATTCTCTGCCTGCCTTTCCCCAGTGCTCTGCAAGCTCTCCAGGACAACATAAAATCTGGGGCTCTGTGCTTTCTTTCGTTCTGAACAAGTGTTACTGTTTTCTGCACAAATGCGATTCTGCGAAGCAACGTGAACACTTCTCCTTCCCAGGCACAGAGAAGGTGCTAGCAGGGAATTCTCTGCTTGCCTTTCCCCAGTGCTCTGCAAGCTCTCCAGGACAACATAAAATCTGGGGCTTTGTGCTTTCTTTCGTTCTGAACAAGTGTTACTGTTTTCTGCACAAAAGCGATTCAGCGAAGCAATGTGAACAGGCACAGAGAAGGTGCTAGCATGGAATTCTCTGCCTGCCTTTCCCCAGTGCTCTGCAAGCTCTCCAGGACTACATAAAATCTGGGGCTCTGTGCTTTCTTTCGTTCTGAACAAGTCTCACTGTTTTCTGCACAAAAGCGATCCTGCGAAGCAATGTGAACACTTCTCCTTCCCAGGCACAGAGAATGTGCTAGCAGGGAATTCTCTGCCTGCCTTTCCCCAGTGCTCTGCAAGCTCTCCAGGACAACATAAAATCTGGGGCTCTGTGCTTTCTTTCGTTCTGAACAAGTGTTAGTGTTTTCTGCACAAAAGCGATCCTGCGAAGCAATGTGAACACTTCTCCTTCCCAGGTAAAGAGAAGGTGCTAGCAGGGAAATCTCTGCCTGCCTTTCCCCAGTGCTCTGCAAGCTCTCCAGGACAACATAAAATCTTTGGCTCTGTGCTTTCTTTCGTTCTGAACAAGTGTTACTGTTTTCTGCACAAAAGCGATTCTGCGAAGCAATGTGAACACTTCTGCTTCCCAGGCACAGAGAAGGTGCTAGCAGGGAAATCTCTGCCTGCTTTTCCCCAGTGCTCTGCAAGCTCTCCAGAGCAACATAAAATCTGGGGCTCTGTGCTTTCTTTCGTTCTGAACAAGTGTTACTGTTTTCTGCACAAAAGCGATTCTGCGAAGCAATGTGAACACTTCTGCTTCCCAGGCACAGAGAAGGTGCTAGCAGGGAAATCTCTGCCTGCCTTTCCCCAGTGCTCTGCAAGCTCTCCAGGACAACATAAAATCTGGGGCTCTGTGCTGTCTTTCATTCTGAACAAGTGTTAGTGTTTTCTGCACAAAAGCGATCCTGCGAAGCAATGTGAACACTTCTGCTTCCCAGGCACAGAGAAGGTGCTAGCAGGGAAATCTCTGCCTGCCTTTCCCCAGTGCTCTGCAACTTCGCCAGGGCAACAGCAAATCTGGGGCTCTGTGCTTTCTTTCGTTCTGAACAAGTGTTAGTGTTTTCTGCACAAAAGCGATTCTGCGAAGCAATATGAACACTTCTGCTTCCCAGGCACAGAGAAGGTGCTAGCAGGGAATTCTCTGCCTGCCTTTCCCCAGTGCTCTGCAAGCTCTCCAGGACAACATAAAATCTGGGGCTCTGTGCTGTCTTTCATTCTGAACAAGTGTTAGTGTTTTCTGCACAAAAGCGATCCTGCGAAGCAATATGAACACTTCTCCTTCCCAGGCACAGAGAAGGTGCTAGCAGGGAATTCTCTGCCTGCCTTTCCCCAGTGCTCTGCAAGTACTCCAGGACAACATAGAATCTGGGGCTCTGTGCTTTCTTCCGTTCTGAACAAATGTTAGTGTTTTCTGCACAAAAGCGATTCTGCGAAGCAATGTGAACAGGCACAGAGAAGGTGCTAGCAGGGAATTCTCTGCCCGCCTTTCCCCAGTGCTCTGCAAGCTCTCCAGGACAACATAGAATCTGGGGCTCTGTGCTTTCTTTCGTTCTGAACAAATGTTAGTGTTTTCTGCAAAAAAGCGATTCTGCGAAGCAATGTGAACAGGCACAGAGAAGGTGCTAGCATGGAATTCTCTGCCTGCCTTTCCCCAGTGCTCTGCAAGCTCTCCAGGACAACATAAAATCTGGGGCTCTGTGCTTTCTTTCGTTCTGAACAAGTGTTAGTGTTTTCTGCACAAAAGCGATCCTGCGAAGCAATGTGAACACTTCTCCTTCCCAGGTAAAGAGAAGGTGCTAGCAGGGAATTCTCTGCCTGCCTTTCCCCAGTGCTCTGCAAGCTCTCCAGGACAACAGCAAATCTGGGGCTCTGTGCTTTCTTTTGTTCTGAACAAGTGTTACTGTTTTCTGCACAAATCCGATTCTGCGAAGCAACGTGAACACTTCTGCTTCCCAGGCACAGAGAAGGTGCTAGCAGGGAATTCTCTGCCTGCCTTTACCCAGTGCTCTGCAAGCTCTCCAGGACAACATAAAATCTGGGGCTCTGTGCTTTCTTTCGTTCTGAACAAGTGTTACTGTTTTCTGCACAAAAGCGATTCTGCGAAGCAATGTGAACACTTCTGCTTCCCAGGCACAGAGAAGGTGCTAGCAGGGAATTCTCTGCCTGCCTTTCCACAGTGCTCTGCAAGCTCTCCAGGACAACATAAAATCTGGGGCTCTGTGCTTTCTTTCGTTCTGAACAAGTGTTACTGTTTTCTGCACAAAAGCGATTCTGCGAAGCAATGTGAACACTTCTGCTTCCCAGGCACAGAGAAGGTGCTAGCAGGGAATTCTCTGCCTGCCTTTCCACAGTGCTCTGCAAGCTCTCCAGGAAAACATAGAATCTGGGGCTCTGTGCTTTCTTTCGTTCTGAACAAGTGTTACTGTTTTCTGCACAAAAGCGATTCTGCCAAGCAATGTGAAAAGGCACATAGAAGGTGCTAGCAGGGAATTCTCTGCCTGCCTTTCCACAGTGCTCTGCAAGCTCTCCAGGACAACATAAAATCTGGGGCTCTGTGCTTTCTTTCCTTCTGAACAAGTGTTACTGTTTTCTGCACAAAAGCGATTCTGCGAAGCAATGTGAACACTTCTGCTTCCCAGGCACAGAGAAGGTGCTAGCAGGGAATTCTCTGCCTGCCTTTCCACAGTGCTCTGCAAGCTCTCCAGGAAAACATAGAATCTGGGGCTCTGTGCTTTCTTTCGTTCTGAACAAGTGTTACTGTTTTCTGCACAAAAGCGATTCTGCCAAGCAATGTGAAAAGGCACATAGAAGGTGCTAGCAGGGAATTCTCTGCCTGCCTATCCCCATTGCTCTGCAAGCTCTCCAGGACAACATAGAATCTGGGGCTCTGTGCTTTCTTTCGTTCTGAACAAGTGTTACTGTTTTCTGCACAAAAGCGATTCTGCGAAGCAATGTGAACACTTCTGCTTCCCAGTCACAGAGAAGGTGCTAGCAGGGAATTCTCTGCCTGCCTTTCCCCAGTGCTCTGCAAGCTCTCCAGGACAACATAAAATCTGGGGCTCTGTGCTTTCTTCCGTTCCGAACAAGTGTTAGTGTTTTCTGCACAAAAGCGATCCTGCGAAGCAATGGGAACACTTCTGCTACCCAGGCACAGAGAAGGTGCTAGCAGAGAATTCTCTGTCTGCCTTTCCCCAGTGCTCTGCAAGCTCTCCAGGACAATATAGAATCTGGGGCTCTGTGCTTTCTTTTGTTCTGAACATGTGTTACAGTTTTCTGCACAAAAGCGATCTTGCGAAGCAATGTGAACACTTCTGCTTCCCAGGCACAGAGAAGGTGCTAGCAGGGAATTCTCTGCCGGCCTTTCCCTAGTGCTCTGCAAGCTCTCCAGGACAACATAAAATCTGGGTCTCTGTATTGTCTTTCATTCTGAACAAGTGTTAGTGTTTTCTGCACAAAAGCGATTCTGCGAAGCAATGTGAACAGGCACAGAGAAGGTGCTAGCAGGGAATTCTCTGCCTGCCTTTCCCTAGTGCTCTGCAAGCTCTCCAGGACAACATAAAATCTGGGTCTCTGTATTGTCTTTCGTTCTGAACAAGTGTTAGTGTTTTCTGCACAAAAGCGATTCTGCGAAGCAATGTGAACAGGCACAGAGAAGGTGCTAGCAGGGAATTCTCTGCCTGCCTTTCCCTAGTGCTCTGCAAGCTCTCCAGGACAACATAAAATCTGGGGCTCTGTGCTTTCTTTCGTTCTGAGCAAGTGTTACTGTTTTCAGCACAAAAGCGATTCTGCGAAGCAATGTGAACACTTCGGCTTCCCAGGCACAGAGAAGGTGCTAGCAGGGAATTCTCTGCCTGCTTTTCCGCAGTGCTCTGCAAGCTCTCCAGGACAACATAAAATCTGGGGCTCTGTGCTTTCTTTCGTTCTGAACAAGTCTCACTGTTTTCTGCACAAAAGCGATTCTGCGAAGCAATGTGAACAGGCACAGAGAAGGTGCTAGCAGGGAATTCTCTGCCTGCCTTTCCCCAGTGCTCTGCAAGCTCTCCAGGACAACATAAAATCTGGGGCTCTGTGCTGTCTTTCATTCTGAACAAGTGTTAGTGTTTTCTGCACAAAAGCGATCCTGCGAAGCAATGTGAACACTTCTCCTTCCCAGGCACAGAGAAGGTGCTAGCAGGGAAATCTCTGCCTGCCTTTCCCCAGTGCTCTGCAACTTCGCCAGGGCAACATCAAATCTGGGGCTCTGTGCTTTCCTTCGTTCTGAACAAGTGTTACTGTTTTCTGCACAAAAGCGGTTCTGCGAAGCAATAAGAACACTTCTCCTTACCAGGCACAGTGAAGGTGCTAGCAGGGAATTCTCTGCCTGCCTTTCCCCAGTGTTCTGCAAGCTCTCCAGGAAAACATAGAATCTGGGGCTCTGTGCTTTCTTTCGTTCTGAACAAGTGTTAGTGTTTTCTGCACAAAAGCGATTCTGCGAAGCAATATGAACACTTCTCCTTCCCAGGCACAGAGAAGGTGCTAGCAGGGAATTCTCTGCCTGCTTTTCCCCAGTGCTCTGCAAGCTCTCGAGGACAACATAGAATCTGGGGCTCTGTGCTTTCTTTCGTTCTGAACAAGTGTTAGTGTTTTCTCCACAAATGCGATTCTGCGAAGCAACGTGAACACTTCTGCTTCCCAGGCACAGAGAAGGTGCTAGCAGGGAATTCTCTGCCTGCTTTTCCCCAGTGCTCTGCAAGCTCTCCAGGACAACATAAAATCTGGGGCTCTGTGCTTTCTTTCGTTCTGAACAAGTGTTACTGTTTTCTGCACAAAAGTGATTCTGCGAAGCAATGTGAACACTTCTGCTTCCCAGGCACATAGAAGGTGCTAGCAGGGAATTCTCTGCCTGCCTTTCCCCAGTGCTCTGCAAGCTCTCCAGGACAACATAAAATCTGGGGCTCTGTGCTTTCTTCCGTTCTGAACAAATGTTAGTGTTTTCTGCAAAAAAGCGATTCTGCGAAGCAATGTGAACAGGCACAGAGAAGGTGCTAGCAGGGAATTCTCTGCCTGCCTTTCCCCAGTGCTCTGCAAGCTCTCCAGGACAACATAAAATCTGGGGCTCTGTGCTTTCTTTCGTTCTGAACAAGTGTTACTGTTTTCTGCACAAAAGCGATCCTGCGAAGCAATGTGAACACTTCTCCTTCCCAGGTAAAGAGAAGGTGCTAGCAGGGAATTCTCTGCCTGCCTTTCCCCAGTGCTCTGCAAGCTCTCCAGGACAACATAAAATCTGGGGCTCTGTGCTTTCTTTCGTTCTGAACAAGTGTTAGTGTTTTCTGCACAAAAGCGATTCTGCGAAGCAATGTGAACACTTCTGCTACCCAGGCACAGAGAAGGTGCTAGCAGGGAATTCTCTGCCTGCCTTTCCCCAGTGCTCTGCAAGCTCTCCAGGGCAACATAAAATCTGGGGCTCTGTGCTTTCTTTCGTTCTGAACAAGTGTTACTGTTTTCTGCACAAAAGCGATTCTGCGAAGCAATGTGAACAGGCACAGAGAAGGTGCTAGCATGGAATTCTCTGCCTGCCTTTCCCCAGTGCTCTGCAAGCTCTCCAGGACAACATAAAATCTGGGGCTCTGTGCTTTCTTTCGTTCTGAACAAGTGTTAGTGTTTTCTGCACAAAAGCGATCCTGCGAAGCAATGTGAACACTTCTCCTTCCCAGGTAAAGAGAAGGTGCTAGCAGGGAAATCTCTGCCTGCCTTTCCCCAGTGCTCTGCAAGCTCTCCAGGACAACATAAAATCTTTGGCTCTGTGCTTTCTTTCGTTCTGAACAAGTGTTACTGTTTTCTGCACAAAAGCGATTCTGCGAAGCAATGTGAACACTTCTGCTTCCCAGGCACAGAGAAGGTGCTAGCAGGGAATTCTCTGCCTGCTTTTCCCCAGTGCTCTGCAAGCTCTCCAGGGCAACATAAAATCTGGGGCTCTGTGCTTTCTTTCGTTCTGAACAAGTGTTAGTGTTTTCTGCACAAAAGCGATCCTGCGAAGCAATGTGAACACTTCTCCTTCCCAGGCACAGAGAAGGTGCTAGCAGGGAATTCTCTGCCTGCCTTTCCCCAGTGCTCTGCAAGCTCTCCAGGACAGCATAAAATCTTTGGCTCTGTGCTTTCTTTCGTTCTGAACAAATGTTAGTGTTTTCTGCACAAAAGCGATTCTGCCAAGCAATGTGAACAGGCACAGAGAAGGTGCTAGCAGGGAATTCTCTGCCTGCCTTTCCCCAGTGCTCTGCAAGCTCTCCAGGACAACATAAAATCTGGGGCTCTGTGCTTTCTTTCGTTCTGAACAAGTGTTACTGTTTTCTGCACAAATGCGATTCTGCGAAGCAACGTGAACACTTCTCCTTCCCAGGCACAGAGAAGGTGCTAGCAGGGAATTCTCTGCTTGCCTTTCCCCAGTGCTCTGCAAGCTCTCCAGGACAACATAAAATCTGGGGCTTTGTGCTTTCTTTCGTTCTGAACAAGTGTTACTGTTTTCTGCACAAAAGCGATTCTGCGAAGCAATGTGAACACTTCTGCTTCCCAGGCACAGAGAAGGTGCTAGCAGGGAAATCTCTGCCTGCCTTTCCCCAGTGCTCTGCAAGCTCTCCAGGACAACATAAAATCTGGGGCTCTGTGCTGTCTTTCATTCTGAACAAGTGTTAGTGTTTTCTGCACAAAAGCGATCCTGCGAAGCAATGTGAACACTTCTGCTTCCCAGGCACAGAGAAGGTGCTAGCAGGGAAATCTCTGCCTGCCTTTCCCCAGTGCTCTGCAACTTCGCCAGGGCAACAGCAAATCTGGGGCTCTGTGCTTTCTTTCGTTCTGAACAAGTGTTAGTGTTTTCTGCACAAAAGCGATTCTGCGAAGCAATATGAACACTTCTGCTTCCCAGGCACAGAGAAGGTGCTAGCAGGGAATTCTCTGCCTGCCTTTCCCCAGTGCTCTGCAAGCTCTCCAGGACAACATAAAATCTGGGGCTCTGTGCTGTCTTTCATTCTGAACAAGTGTTAGTGTTTTCTGCACAAAAGCGATCCTGCGAAGCAATATGAACACTTCTCCTTCCCAGGCACAGAGAAGGTGCTAGCAGGGAATTCTCTGCCTGCCTTTCCCCAGTGCTCTGCAAGTACTCCAGGACAACATAGAATCTGGGGCTCTGTGCTTTCTTCCGTTCTGAACAAATGTTAGTGTTTTCTGCACAAAAGCGATTCTGCGAAGCAATGTGAACAGGCACAGAGAAGGTGCTAGCAGGGAATTCTCTGCCCGCCTTTCCCCAGTGCTCTGCAAGCTCTCCAGGACAACATAGAATCTGGGGCTCTGTGCTTTCTTTCGTTCTGAACAAATGTTAGTGTTTTCTGCAAAAAAGCGATTCTGCGAAGCAATGTGAACAGGCACAGAGAAGGTGCTAGCATGGAATTCTCTGCCTGCCTTTCCCCAGTGCTCTGCAAGCTCTCCAGGACAACATAAAATCTGGGGCTCTGTGCTTTCTTTCGTTCTGAACAAGTGTTAGTGTTTTCTGCACAAAAGCGATCCTGCGAAGCAATGTGAACACTTCTCCTTCCCAGGTAAAGAGAAGGTGCTAGCAGGGAATTCTCTGCCTGCCTTTCCCCAGTGCTCTGCAAGCTCTCCAGGACAACAGAAAATCTGGGGCTCTGTGCTTTCTTTTGTTCTGAACAAGTGTTACTGTTTTCTGCACAAATCCGATTCTGCGAAGCAACGTGAACACTTCTGCTTCCAAGGCACAGAGAAGGTGCTAGCAGGGAATTCTCTGCCTGCCTTTACCCAGTGCTCTGCAAGCTCTCCAGGACAACATAAAATCTGGGGCTCTGTGCTTTCTTTCCTTCTGAACAAGTGTTACTGTTTTCTGCACAAAAGCGATTCTGCGAAGCAATGTGAACACTTCTGCTTCCCAGGCACAGAGAAGGTGCTAGCAGGGAATTCTCTGCCTGCCTTTCCACAGTGCTCTGCAAGCTCTCCAGGACAACATAAAATCTGGGGCTCTGTGCTTTCTTTCCTTCTGAACAAGTGTTACTGTTTTCTGCACAAAAGCGATTCTGCGAAGCAATGTGAACACTTCTGCTTCCCAGGCACAGAGAAGGTGCTAGCAGGGAATTCTCTGCCTGCCTTTCCACAGTGCTCTGCAAGCTCTCCAGGAAAACATAGAATCTGGGGCTCTGTGCTTTCTTTCGTTCTGAACAAGTGTTACTGTTTTCTGCACAAAAGCGATTCTGCCAAGCAATGTGAAAAGGCACATAGAAGGTGCTAGCAGGGAATTCTCTGCCTGCCTATCCCCAGTGCTCTGCAAGCTCTCCAGGACAACATAGAATCTGGGGCTCTGTGCTTTCTTTCGTTCTGAACAAGTGTTACTGTTTTCTGCACAAAAGCGATTCTGCGAAGCAATGTGAACACTTCTGCTTCCCAGGCACAGAGAAGGTGCTAGCAGGGAATTCTCTGCCTGCCTTTCCCCAGTGCTCTGCAAGCTCTCCAGGACAACATAAAATCTGGGGCTCTGTGCTTTCTTTCGTTCTGAACAAGTGTTACTGTTTTCTGCACAAAAGCGATCCTGCGAAGCAATGTGAACACTTCTGCTTCCCAGGCACAGAGAAGGTGCTAGCAGGGAATTCTCTGCCTGCTTTTCCCCAGTGCTCTGCAAGCTCTCCAGGACAACATAAAATCTGGGGCTCTGTGCTTTCTTTCGTTCTGAACAAGTGTTACTGTTTTCTGCACAAAAGCGATTCTGCGAAGCAATGTGAACAGGCACAGAGAAGGTGCTAGCAGGGAATTCTCTGCCTGCCTTTCCCCAGTGCTCTGCAAGCTCTCCAGGACAACATAGAATCTGGGGCTCTGTGCTTTCTTTCGTTCTGAACAAGTGTTACTGTTTTCTGCACAAAAGCGATTCTGCGAAGCAATGTGAACACTTCTGCTTCCCAGGCACAGAGAAGGTGCTAGCAGGGAATTCTCTGACTGCTTTTCCCCAGTGCTCTGCAAGCTCTCCAGAGCAACATAAAATCTGGGGCTCTGTGCTTTCTTTCGTTCTGAACAAGTGTTACTGTTTTCTGCACAAAAGCGATTCTGCGAAGCAATGTGAACACTTCTGCTGGCCAGGCACAGAGAAGGTGCTAGCAGGGAATTCTCTGCCTGCCTTTACCCAGTGCTCTGCAAGCTCTCCAGGACAACATAAAATCTGGGGCTCTGTGCTTTCTTTCGTTCTGAACAAGTGTTAGTGTTTTCTGCACAAAAGCGATTCTGCCAAGCAATGTGAACAGGCACAGAGAAGGTGCTAGCAGGGAATTCTCTGCCTGCCTTTCCACAGTGCTCTGCAAGCTCTCCAGGACAACATAAAATCTGGGGCTCTGTGCTGTCTTTCATTCTGAACAAGTGTTAGTGTTTTCTGCACAAAAGCGATCCTGCGAAGCAATGTGAACACTTCTCCTTCCCAGGCACAGAGAAGGTGCTAGCAGGGAAATCTCTGCCTGCCTTTCCCCAGTGATCTGCAACTTCGCCAGGGCAACATCAAATCTGGGGCTCTGTGCTTTCTTTCGTTCTGAACAAGTGTTACTGTTTTCTGCACAAAAGCGATTCTGCGAAGCAATGTGAACACTTCTGCTTCCCAGGCACATAGAAGGTGCTAGCAGGGAATTCTCTGCCTGCCTTTCCCCAGTGCTCTGCAAGCTCTCCAGGACAACATAAAATCTGGGGCTCTGTGCTTTCTTTCGTTCTGAACAAATGTTAGTGTTTTCTGCAAAAAAGCGATTCTGCGATCAATGTGAACAGGCACAGAGAAGGTGCTAGCAGGGAATTCTCTGCCTGCCTTTCCCCAGTGCTCTGCAAGCTCTCCAGGACAACATAAAATCTGGGGCTCTGTGCTTTCTTTCGTTCTGAACAAGTGTTACTGTTTCTGCACAAAAGCGATCCTGCGAAGCAATGTGAACACTTCTGCTTCCCAGGCACAGAGAAGGTGCTAGCAGGGAATTCTCTGCCTGCCTTTCCCCAGTGCTCTGCAAGCTCTCCAGGACAACATAGAATCTGGGGCTCTGTGCTTTCTTTCGTTCTGAACAAGTGTTACTGTTTTCTGCACAAAAGCGATTCTGCCAAGCAATGTGAACAGGCACATAGAAGGTGCTAGCAGGGAATTCTCTGCCTGCCTTTCCCCAGTGCTCTGCAAGCTCTCCAGGACAACATAGAATCTGGGGCTCTGTGCTTTCTTTTGTTCTGAACAAGTGTTACTGTTTTCTGCACAAAAGCGATCCTGCGAAGCAATGTGAACACTTCTCCTTCCCAGGCACAGAGAAGGTGCTAGCAGGGAATTCTCTGCCTGCCTTTCCCCAGTGCTCTGCAAGCTCTCCAGGACAACATCAAATCTGGGGCTCTGTGCTTTCTTTCGTTCTGAACAAGTGTTAGTGTTTTCTGCACAAAAGCGATCCTGCGAAGCAATGTGAACACTTCTCCTTCCCAGGTAAAGAGAAGGTGCTAGCAGGGAAATCTCTGCCTGCCTTTCCCCAGTGCTCTGCAAGCTCTCCAGGACAACATAAAATCTTTGGCTCTGTGCTTTCTTTCGTTCTGAACAAGTGTTACTGTTTTCTGCACAAAAGCGATTCTGCGAAGCAATGTGAACACTTCTGCTTCCCAGGCACAGAGAAGGTGCTAGCAGGGAATTCTCTGCCTGCTTTTCCCCAGTGCTCTGCAAGCTCTCCAGGGCAACATAAAATCTGGGGCTCTGTGCTTTCTTTCGTTCTGAACAAGTGTTAGTGTTTTCTGCACAAAAGCGATCCTGCGAAGCAATGTGAACACTTCTCCTTCCCAGGCACAGAGAAGGTGCTAGCAGGGAATTCTCTGCCTGCCTTTCCCCAGTGCTCTGCAAGCTCTCCAGGACAGCATAAAATCTGGGGCTCTGTGCTTTCTTTCGTTCTGAACAAATGTTAGTGTTTTCTGCACAAAAGCGATTCTGCCAAGCAATGTGAACAGGCACAGAGAAGGTGCTAGCAGGGAATTCTCTGCCTGCCTTTCCCCAGTGCTCTGCAAGCTCTCCAGGACAACATAAAATCTGGGGCTCTGTGCTTTCTTTCGTTCTGAACAAGTGTTACTGTTTTCTGCACAAATGCGATTCTGCGAAGCAACGTGAACACTTCTCCTTCCCAGGCACAGAGAAGGTGCTAGCAGGGAATTCTCTGCTTGCCTTTCCCCAGTGCTCTGCAAGCTCTCCAGGACAACATAAAATCTGGGGCTTTGTGCTTTCTTTCGTTCTGAACAAGTGTTACTGTTTTCTGCACAAAAGCGATTCAGCGAAGCAATGTGAACAGGCACAGAGAAGGTGCTAGCATGGAATTCTCTGCCTGCCTTTCCCCAGTGCTCTGCAAGCTCTCCAGGACTACATAAAATCTGGGGCTCTGTGCTTTCTTTCGTTCTGAACAAGTCTCACTGTTTTCTGCACAAAAGCGATCCTGCGAAGCAATGTGAACACTTCTCCTTCCCAGGCACAGAGAATGTGCTAGCAGGGAATTCTCTGCCTGCCTTTCCCCAGTGCTCTGCAAGCTCTCCAGGACAACATAAAATCTGGGGCTCTGTGCTTTCTTTCGTTCTGAACAAGTGTTAGTGTTTTCTGCACAAAAGCGATCCTGCGAAGCAATGTGAACACTTCTCCTTCCCAGGTAAAGAGAAGGTGCTAGCAGGGAAATCTCTGCCTGCCTTTCCCCAGTGCTCTGCAAGCTCTCCAGGACAACATAAAATCTTTGGCTCTGTGCTTTCTTTCGTTCTGAACAAGTGTTACTGTTTTCTGCACAAAAGCGATTCTGCGAAGCAATGTGAACGCTTCTGCTTCCCAGGCACAGAGAAGGTGCTAGCAGGGAAATCTCTGCCTGCTTTTCCCCAGTGCTCTGCAAGCTCTCCAGAGCAACATAAAATCTGGGGCTCTGTGCTTTCTTTCGTTCTGAACAAATGTTAGTGTTTTCTGCAAAAAAGCGATTCTGCGATCAATGTGAACAGGCACAGAGAAGGTGCTAGCAGGGAATTCTCTGCCTGCCTTTCCCCAGTGCTCTGCAAGCTCTCCAGGACAACATAAAATCTGGGGCTCTGTGCTTTCTTTCGTTCTGAACAAGTGTTACTGTTTCTGCACAAAAGCGATCCTGCGAAGCAATGTGAACACTTCTGCTTCCCAGGCACAGAGAAGGTGCTAGCAGGGAATTCTCTGCCTGCCTTTCCCCAGTGCTCTGCAAGCTCTCCAGGACAACATAGAATCTGGGGCTCTGTGCTTTCTTTCGTTCTGAACAAGTGTTACTGTTTTCTGCACAAAAGCGATTCTGCCAAGCAATGTGAACAGGCACATAGAAGGTGCTAGCAGGGAATTCTCTGCCTGCCTTTCCCCAGTGCTCTGCAAGCTCTCCAGGACAACATAAAATCTGGGGCTCTGTGCTTTCTTTTGTTCTGAACAAGTGTTACTGTTTTCTGCACAAAAGCGATCCTGCGAAGCAATGTGAACACTTCTCCTTCCCAGGCACAGAGAAGGTGCTAGCAGGGAATTCTCTGCCTGCCTTTCCCCAGTGCTCTGCAAGCTCTCCAGGACAACATCAAATCTGGGGCTCTGTGCTTTCTTTCGTTCTGAACAAGTGTTAGTGTTTTCTGCACAAAAGCGATCCTGCGAAGCAATGTGAACACTTCTCCTTCCCAGGTAAAGAGAAGGTGCTAGCAGGGAAATCTCTGCCTGCCTTTCCCCAGTGCTCTGCAAGCTCTCCAGGACAACATAAAATCTTTGGCTCTGTGCTTTCTTTCGTTCTGAACAAGTGTTACTGTTTTCTGCACAAAAGCGATTCTGCGAAGCAATGTGAACACTTCTGCTTCCCAGGCACAGAGAAGGTGCTAGCAGGGAATTCTCTGCCTGCTTTTCCCCAGTGCTCTGCAAGCTCTCCAGGGCAACATAAAATCTGGGGCTCTGTGCTTTCTTTCGTTCTGAACAAGTGTTAGTGTTTTCTGCACAAAAGCGATCCTGCGAAGCAATGTGAACACTTCTCCTTCCCAGGCACAGAGAAGGTGCTAGCAGGGAATTCTCTGCCTGCCTTTCCCCAGTGCTCTGCAAGCTCTCCAGGACAGCATAAAATCTGGGGCTCTGTGCTTTCTTTCGTTCTGAACAAATGTTAGTGTTTTCTGCACAAAAGCGATTCTGCCAAGCAATGTGAACAGGCACAGAGAAGGTGCTAGCAGGGAATTCTCTGCCTGCCTTTCCCCAGTGCTCTGCAAGCTCTCCAGGACAACATAAAATCTGGGGCTCTGTGCTTTCTTTCGTTCTGAACAAGTGTTACTGTTTTCTGCACAAATGCGATTCTGCGAAGCAACGTGAACACTTCTCCTTCCCAGGCACAGAGAAGGTGCTAGCAGGGAATTCTCTGCTTGCCTTTCCCCAGTGCTCTGCAAGCTCTCCAGGACAACATAAAATCTGGGGCTTTGTGCTTTCTTTCGTTCTGAACAAGTGTTACTGTTTTCTGCACAAAAGCGATTCTGCGAAGCAATGTGAACAGGCACAGAGAAGGTGCTAGCAGGGAATTCTCTGCCTGCTTTTCCCCAGTGCTCTGCAAGCTCTCCAGGGCAACATATAATCTGGGGCTCTGTGCTTTCTTTCGTTCTGAACAAGTGTTAGTGTTTTCTGCACAAAAGCGATCCTGCGAAGCAATGTGAACACTTCTCCTTCCCAGGCACAGAGAAGGTGCTAGCAGGGAATTCTCTGCCTGCCTTTCCCCAGTGCTCTGCAAGCTCTCCAGGACAGCATAAAATCTGGGGCTCTGTGCTTTCTTTCGTTCTGAACAAATGTTAGTGTTTTCTGCACAAAAGCGATTCTGCCAAGCAATGTGAACAGGCACAGAGAAGGTGCTAGCAGGGAATTCTCTGCCTGCCTTTCCCCAGTGCTCTGCAAGCTCTCCAGGACAACATAAAATCTGGGGCTCTGTGCTTTCTTTCGTTCTGAACAAGTGTTACTGTTTTCTGCACAAATGCGATTCTGCGAAGCAACGTGAACACTTCTCCTTCCCAGGCACAGAGAAGGTGCTAGCAGGGAATTCTCTGCTTGCCTTTCCCCAGTGCTCTGCAAGCTCTCCAGGACAACATAAAATCTGGGGCTTTGTGCTTTCTTTCGTTCTGAACAAGTGTTACTGTTTTCTGCACAAAAGCGATCCTGCGAAGCAATGTGAACACTTCTCCTTCCCAGGCACAGAGAATGTGCTAGCAGGGAATTCTCTGCCTGCCTTTCCCCAGTGCTCTGCAAGCTCTCCAGGACAACATAAAATCTGGGGCTCTGTGCTTTCTTTCGTTCTGAACAAGTGTTAGTGTTTTCTGCACAAAAGCGATCCTGCGAAGCAATGTGAACACTTCTCCTTCCCAGGTAAAGAGAAGGTGCTAGCAGGGAAATCTCTGCCTGCCTTTCCCCAGTGCTCTGCAAGCTCTCCAGGACAACATAAAATCTTTGGCTCTGTGCTTTCTTTCGTTCTGAACAAGTGTTACTGTTTTCTGCACAAAAGCGATTCTGCGAAGCAATGTGAACACTTCTGCTTCCCAGGCACAGAGAAGGTGCTAGCAGGGAAATCTCTGCCTGCTTTTCCCCAGTGCTCTGCAAGCTCTCCAGGACAACATAAAATCTGGGGCTCTGTGCTTTCTTTCGTTCTGAACAAGTGTTACTGTTTTCTGCACAAAAGCGATTCTGCGAAGCAATGTGAACACTTCTGCTTCCCAGGCACAGAGAAGGTGCTAGCAGGGAAATCTCTGCCTGCCTTTCCCCAGTGCTCTGCAAGCTCTCCAGGACAACATAAAATCTGGGGCTCTGTGCTGTCTTTCATTCTGAACAAGTGTTAGTGTTTTCTGCACAAAAGCGATCCTGCGAAGCAATGTGAACACTTGTGCTTCCCAGGCACAGAGAAGGTGCTAGCAGGGAAATCTCTGCCTGCCTTTCCCCAGTGCTCTGCAACTTCGCCAGGGCAACAGCAAATCTGGGGCTCTGTGCTTTCTTTCGTTCTGAACAAGTGTTAGTGTTTTCTGCACAAAAGCGATCCTGCGAAGCAATATGAACACTTCTGCTTCCCAGGCACAGAGAAGGTGCTAGCAGGGAATTCTCTGCCTGCCTTTCCCCAGTGCTCTGCAAGCTCTCCAGGACAACATAAAATCTGGGGCTCTGTGCTGTCTTTCATTCTGAACAAGTGTTAGTGTTTTCTGCACAAAAGCGATCCTGCGAAGCAATATGAACACTTCTCCTTCCCAGGCACAGAGAAGGTGCTAGCAGGGAATTCTCTGCCTGCCTTTCCCCAGTGCTCTGCAAGTACTCCAGGACAACATAGAATCTGGGGCTCTGTGCTTTCTTCCGTTCTGAACAAATGTTAGTGTTTTCTGCACAAAAGCGATTCTGCGAAGCAATGTGAACAGGCACAGAGAAGGTGCTAGCAGGGAATTCTCTGCCCGCCTTTCCCCAGTGCTCTGCAAGCTCTCCAGGACAACATAGAATCTGGGGCTCTGTGCTTTCTTTCGTTCTGAACAAATGTTAGTGTTTTCTGCAAAAAAGCGATTCTGCGAAGCAATGTGAACAGGCACAGAGAAGGTGCTAGCATGGAATTCTCTGCCTGCCTTTCCCCAGTGCTCTGCAAGCTCTCCAGGACAACATAAAATCTGGGGCTCTGTGCTTTCTTTCGTTCTGAACAAGTGTTAGTGTTTTCTGCACAAAAGCGATCCTGCGAAGCAATATGAACACTTCTCCTTCCCAGGTAAAGAGAAGGTGCTAGCAGGGAATTCTCTGCCTGCCTTTCCCCAGTGCTCTGCAAGCTCTCCAGGACAACAGCAAATCTGGGGCTCTGTGCTTTCTTTTGTTCTGAACAAGTGTTACTGTTTTCTGCACAAATCCGATTCTGCGAAGCAACGTGAACACTTCTGCTTCCCAGGCACAGAGAAGGTGCTAGCAGGGAATTCTCTGCCTGCCTTTACCCAGTGCTCTGCAAGCTCTCCAGGACAACATAAAATCTGGGGCTCTGTGCTTTCTTTCGTTCTGAACAAGTGTTACTGTTTTCTGCACAAAAGCGATTCTGCGAAGCAATGTGAACACTTCTGCTTCCCAGGCACAGAGAAGGTGCTAGCAGGGAATTCTCTGCCTGCCTTTCCACAGTGCTCTGCAAGCTCTCCAGGACAACATAAAATCTGGGGCTCTGTGCTTTCTTTCCTTCTGAACAAGTGTTACTGTTTTCTGCACAAAAGCGATTCTGCGAAGCAATGTGAACACTTCTGCTTCCCAGGCACAGAGAAGGTGCTAGCAGGGAATTCTCTGCCTGCCTTTCCACAGTGCTCTGCAAGCTCTCCAGGAAAACATAGAATCTGGGGCTCTGTGCTTTCTTTCGTTCTGAACAAGTGTTACTGTTTTCTGCACAAAAGCGATTCTGCCAAGCAATGTGAAAAGGCACATAGAAGGTGCTAGCAGGGAATTCTCTGCCTGCCTATCCCCAGTGCTCTGCAAGCTCTCCAGGACAACATAGAATCTGGGGCTCTGTGCTTTCTTTCGTTCTGAACAAGTGTTACTGTTTTCTGCACAAAAGCGATTCTGCGAAGCAATGTGAACACTTCTGCTTCCCAGTCACAGAGAAGGTGCTAGCAGGGAATTCTCTGCCTGCCTTTCCCCAGTGCTCTGCAAGCTCTCCAGGACAACATAAAATCTGGGGCTCTGTGCTTTCTTCCGTTCCGAACAAGTGTTAGTGTTTTCTGCACAAAAGCGATCCTGCGAAGCAATGGGAACACTTCTGCTACCCAGGCACAGAGAAGGTGCTAGCAGAGAATTCTCTGTCTGCCTTTCCCCAGTGCTCTGCAAGCTCTCCAGGACAATATAGAATCTGGGGCTCTGTGCTTTCTTTTGTTCTGAACATGTGTTACAGTTTTCTGCACAAAAGCGATCTTGCGAAGCAATGTGAACACTTCTGCTTCCCAGGCACAGAGAAGGTGCTAGCAGGGAATTCTCTGCCTGCCTTTCCCTAGTGCTCTGCAAGCTCTCCAGGACAACATAAAATCTGGGTCTCTGTATTGTCTTTCATTCTGAACAAGTGTTAGTGTTTTCTGCACAAAAGCGATTCTGCGAAGCAATGTGAACAGGCACAGAGAAGGTGCTAGCAGGGAATTCTCTGCCTGCCTTTCCCTAGTGCTCTGCAAGCTCTCCAGGACAACATAAAATCTGGGTCTCTGTATTGTCTTTCATTCTGAACAAGTGTTAGTGTTTTCTGCACAAAAGCGATTCTGCGAAGCAATGTGAACAGGCACAGAGAAGGTGCTAGCAGGGAATTCTCTGCCTGCCTTTCCCTAGTGCTCTGCAAGCTCTCCAGGACAACATAAAATCTGGGGCTCTGTGCTTTCTTTCGTTCTGAGCAAGTGTTACTGTTTTCAGCACAAAAGCGATTCTGCGAAGCAATGTGAACACTTCGGCTTCCCAGGCACAGAGAAGGTGCTAGCAGGGAATTCTCTGCCTGCTTTTCCGCAGTGCTCTGCAAGCTCTCCAGGACAACATAAAATCTGGGGCTCTGTGCTTTCTTTCGTTCTGAACAAGTGTTACTGTTTTCTGCACAAAAGCGATTCTGCGAAGCAATGTGAACAGGCACAGAGAAGGTGCTAGCAGGGAATTCTCTGCCTGCCTTTCCCCAGTGCTCTGCAAGCTCTCCAGGACAACATAAAATCTGGGGCTCTGTGCTGTCTTTCATTCTGAACAAGTGTTAGTGTTTTCTGCACAAAAGCGATCCTGCGAAGCAATGTGAACACTTCTCCTTCCCAGGCACAGAGAAGGTGCTAGCAGGGAAATCTCTGCCTGCCTTTCCCCAGTGCTCTGCAACTTCGCCAGGGCAACATCAAATCTGGGGCTCTGTGCTTTCCTTCGTTCTGAACAAGTGTTACTGTTTTCTGCACAAAAGCGGTTCTGCGAAGCAATAAGAACACTTCTCCTTACCAGGCACAGTGAAGGTGCTAGCAGGGAATTCTCTGCCTGCCTTTCCCCAGTGTTCTGCAAGCTCTCCAGGAAAACATAGAATCTGGGGCTCTGTGCTTTCTTTCGTTCTGAACAAGTGTTAGTGTTTTCTGCACAAAAGCGATTCTGCGAAGCAATATGAACACTTCTCCTTCCCAGGCACAGAGAAGGTGCTAGCAGGGAATTCTCTGCCTGCTTTTCCCCAGTGCTCTGCAAGCTCTCGAGGACAACATAGAATCTGGGGCTCTGTGCTTTCTTTCGTTCTGAATAAGTGTTAGTGTTTTCTCCACAAATGCGATTCTGCGAAGCAACGTGAACACTTCTGCTTCCCAGGCACAGAGAAGGTGCTAGCAGGGAATTCTCTGCCTGCTTTTCCCCAGTGCTCTGCAAGCTCTCCAGGACAACATAGAATCTGGGGCTCTGTGCTTTCTTTCGTTCTGAACAAGTGTTACTGTTTTCTGCACAAAAGTGATTCTGCGAAGCAATGTGAACACTTCTGCTTCCCAGGCACATAGAAGGTGCTAGCAGGGAATTCTCTGCCTGCCTTTCCCCAGTGCTCTGCAAGCTCTCCAGGACAACATAAAATCTGGGGCTCTGTGCTTTCTTCCGTTCTGAACAAATGTTAGTGTTTTCTGCAAAAAAGCGATTCTGCGAAGCAATGTGAACAGGCACAGAGAAGGTGCTAGCAGGGAATTCTCTGCCTGCCTTTCCCCAGTGCTCTGCAAGCTCTCCAGGACAACATAAAATCTGGGGCTCTGTGCTTTCTTTCGTTCTGAACAAGTGTTACTGTTTTCTGCACAAAAGCGATCCTGTGAAGCAATGTGAACACTTCTCCTTCCCAGGTAAAGAGAAGGTGCTAGCAGGGAATTCTCTGCCTGCCTTTCCCCAGTGCTCTGCAAGCTCTCCAGGACAACATAAAATCTGGGGCTCTGTGCTTTCTTTCGTTCTGAACAAGTGTTAGTGTTTTCTGCACAAAAGCGATTCTGCGAAGCAATGTGAACACTTCTGCTACCCAGGCACAGAGAAGGTGCTAGCAGGGAATTCTCTGCCTGCCTTTCCCCAGTGCTCTGCAAGCTCTCCAGGGCAACATAAAATCTGGGGCTCTGTGCTTTCTTTCGTTCTGAACAAGTGTTACTGTTTTCTGCACAAAAGCGATTCTGCGAAGCAATGTGAACAGGCACAGAGAAGGTGCTAGCATGGAATTCTCTGCCTGCCTTTCCCCAGTGCTCTGCAAGCTCTCCAGGACAACATCAAATCTGGGGCTCTGTGCTTTCTTTCGTTCTGAACAAGTGTTACTGTTTTCTGCACAAAAGCGATCCTGCGAAGCAATGTGAACACTTCTCCTTCCCAGGTAAAGAGAAGGTGCTAGCAGGGAAATCTCTGCCTGCCTTTCCCCAGTGCTCTGCAAGCTCTCCAGGACAACATAAAATCTTTGGCTCTGTGCTTTCTTTCGTTCTGAACAAGTGTTACTGTTTTCTGCACAAAAGCGATTCTGCGAAGCAATGTGAACACTTCTGCTTCCCAGGCACAGAGAAGGTGCTAGCAGGGAATTCTCTGCCTGCTTTTCCCCAGTGCTCTGCAAGCTCTCCAGGGCAACATAAAATCTGGGGCTCTGTGCTTTCTTTCGTTCTGAACAAGTGTTAGTGTTTTCTGCACAAAAGCGATCCTGCGAAGCAATGTGAACACTTCTCCTTCCCAGGCACAGAGAAGGTGCTAGCAGGGAATTCTCTGCCTGCCTTTCCCCAGTGCTCTGCAAGCTCTCCAGGACAGCATAAAATCTGGGGCTCTGTGCTTTCTTTCGTTCTGAACAAATGTTAGTGTTTTCTGCACAAAAGCGATTCTGCCAAGCAATGTGAACAGGCACAGAGAAGGTGCTAGCAGGGAATTCTCTGCCTGCCTTTCCCCAGTGCTCTGCAAGTACTCCAGGACAACATAGAATCTGGGGCTCTGTGCTTTCTTCCGTTCTGAACAAATGTTAGTGTTTTCTGCACAAAAGCGATTCTGCGAAGCAATGTGAACAGGCACAGAGAAGGTGCTAGCAGGGAATTCTCTGCCCGCCTTTCCCCAGTGCTCTGCAAGCTCTCCAGGACAACATAGAATCTGGGGCTCTGTGCTTTCTTTCGTTCTGAACAAATGTTAGTGTTTTCTGCAAAAAAGCGATTCTGCGAAGCAATGTGAACAGGCACAGAGAAGGTGCTAGCATGGAATTCTCTGCCTGCCTTTCCCCAGTGCTCTGCAAGCTCTCCAGGACAACATAAAATCTGGGGCTCTGTGCTTTCTTTCGTTCTGAACAAGTGTTAGTGTTTTCTGCACAAAAGCGATCCTGCGAAGCAATGTGAACACTTCTCCTTCCCAGGTAAAGAGAAGGTGCTAGCAGGGAATTCTCTGCCTGCCTTTCCCCAGTGCTCTGCAAGCTCTCCAGGACAACAGCAAATCTGGGGCTCTGTGCTTTCTTTTGTTCTGAACAAGTGTTACTGTTTTCTGCACAAATCCGATTCTGCGAAGCAACGTGAACACTTCTGCTTCCCAGGCACAGAGAAGGTGCTAGCAGGGAATTCTCTGCCTGCCTTTACCCAGTGCTCTGCAAGCTCTCCAGGACAACATAAAATCTGGGGCTCTGTGCTTTCTTTCCTTCTGAACAAGTGTTACTGTTTTCTGCACAAAAGCGATTCTGCGAAGCAATGTGAACACTTCTGCTTCCCAGGCACAGAGAAGGTGCTAGCAGGGAATTCTCTGCCTGCCTTTCCACAGTGCTCTGCAAGCTCTCCAGGACAACATAAAATCTGGGGCTCTGTGCTTTCTTTCCTTCTGAACAAGTGTTACTGTTTTCTGCACAAAAGCGATTCTGCGAAGCAATGTGAACACTTCTGCTTCCCAGGCACAGAGAAGGTGCTAGCAGGGAATTCTCTGCCTGCCTTTCCACAGTGCTCTGCAAGCTCTCCAGGAAAACATAGAATCTGGGGCTCTGTGCTTTCTTTCGTTCTGAACAAGTGTTACTGTTTTCTGCACAAAAGCGATTCTGCCAAGCAATGTGAAAAGGCACATAGAAGGTGCTAGCAGGGAATTCTCTGCCTGCCTATCCCCAGTGCTCTGCAAGCTCTCCAGGACAACATAGAATCTGGGGCTCTGTGCTTTCTTTCGTTCTGAACAAGTGTTACTGTTTTCTGCACAAAAGCGATTCTGCGAAGCAATGTGAACACTTCTGCTTCCCAGGCACAGAGAAGGTGCTAGCAGGGAATTCTCTGCCTGCTTTTCCCCAGTGTTCTGAAAGCTCTCCAGGACAACAGCAAATCTGGGGCTCTGTGCTTTCATTCGTTCTGAACAAGTGTTACTGTTTTCTGCATAAAAGCTTATTCTGCGAAGCAATGTGAACAGGCACAGAGAAAGTGCTAGCAGGGAATTCTCTGCCTGCCTTTCCCCAGTGCTCTGCAAGCTCTCCAGGACAACAGCAAATCTGGGGCTCTGTGCTTTCTTTCGTTCTGAACAAGTCTCACTGTTTTCTGCACAAAAGCGATTCTGCCAAGCAATGTGATCACTTCTCCTTCCCAGGCACAGAGAAGGTGCTAGCAGGGAAATCTCTGCCTGCCTTTCCCCAGTGCTCTGCAAGCTCTCCAGGACAACATAAAATCTGGGGCTCTGTGCTTTCTTTCGTTCTGAACAAGTGTTACAGTTTTCTGCACAAAAGCGATCTTCCGAAGCAATGTGAACACTTCTGCTTCCCAGGCACAGAGAAGGTGCTAGCAGGGAATTCTCTGCCTGATTTTCCCCAGTGCTCTGCAAGCTCTCCAGAGCAACATAAAATCTGGGGCTCTGTGCTTTCTTTCGTTCTGAACAAGTGTTACTGTTTTCTGCACAAAAGCGATTCTGCGAAGCAATGTGAACACTTCTGCTTCCCAGGCACAGAGAAGGTGCTAGCAGGGAATTCTCTGCCTGCCTTTCCCCAGTGCTCTGCAAGCTCTCCAGGACAACATAAAATCTGGGGCTCTGTGCTTTCTTTCGTTCTGAACAAGTCTCACTGTTTTCTGCACAAAAGCGATCCTGCGAAGCAATGTGAACACTTCTGCTTCCCAGGCACAGAGAAGGTGCTAGCAGGGAATTCTCTGCCTGCTTTTCCCCAGTGCTCTGCAAGCTCTCCAGGACAACATAAAATCTGGGGCTCTGTGCTTTCTTTCGTTCTGAACAAGTGTTACTGTTTTCTGCACAAAAGCGATTCTGCGAAGCAATGTGAACAGGCACAGAGAAGGTGCTAGCAGGGAATTCTCTGCCTGCCTTTCCCCAGTGCTCTGCAAGCTCTCCAGGACAACATAGAATCTGGGGCTCTGTGCTTTCTTTCGTTCTGAACAAGTGTTACTGTTTTCTGCACAAAAGCGATTCTGCGAAGCAATGTGAACACTTCTGCTTCCCAGGCACAGAGAAGGTGCTAGCAGGGAATTCTCTGACTGCTTTTCCCCAGTGCTCTGCAAGCTCTCCAGAGCAACATAAAATCTGGGGCTCTGTGCTTTCTTTCGTTCTGAACAAGTGTTAGTGTTTTCTGCACAAAAGCGATTCTGCGAAGCAATGTGAACACTTCTGCTGGCCAGGCACAGAGAAGGTGCTAGCAGGGAATTCTCTGCCTGCCTTTACCCAGTGCTCTGCAAGCTCTCCAGGACAACATAAAATCTGGGGCTCTGTGCTTTCTTTCGTTCTGAACAAGTGTTAGTGTTTTCTGCACAAAAGCGATTCTGCCAAGCAATGTGAACAGGCACAGAGAAGGTGCTAGCAGGGAATTCTCTGCCTGCCTTTCCACAGTGCTCTGCAAGCTCTCCAGGACAACATAAAATCTGGGGCTCTGTGCTGTCTTTCATTCTGAACAAGTGTTAGTGTTTTCTGCACAAAAGCGATCCTGCGAAGCAATGTGAACACTTCTCCTTCCCAGGCACAGAGAAGGTGCTAGCAGGGAAATCTCTGCCTGCCTTTCCCCAGTGATCTGCAACTTCGCCAGGGCAACATCAAATCTGGGGCTCTGTGCTTTCTTTCGTTCTGAACAAGTGTTACTGTTTTCTGCACAAAAGCGATTCTGCGAAGCAATGTGAACACTTCTGCTTCCCAGGCACATAGAAGGTGCTAGCAGGGAATTCTCTGCCTGCCTTTCCCCAGTGCTCTGCAAGCTCTCCAGGACAACATAAAATCTGGGGCTCTGTGCTTTCTTTCGTTCTGAACAAATGTTAGTGTTTTCTGCAAAAAAGCGATTCTGCGATCAATGTGAACAGGCACAGAGAAGGTGCTAGCAGGGAATTCTCTGCCTGCCTTTCCCCAGTGCTCTGCAAGCTCTCCAGGACAACATAAAATCTGGGGCTCTGTGCTTTCTTTCGTTCTGAACAAGTGTTACTGTTTCTGCACAAAAGCGATCCTGCGAAGCAATGTGAACACTTCTGCTTCCCAGGCACAGAGAAGGTGCTAGCAGGGAATTCTCTGCCTGCCTTTCCCCAGTGCTCTGCAAGCTCTCCAGGACAACATAGAATCTGGGGCTCTGTGCTTTCTTTCGTTCTGAACAAGTGTTACTGTTTTCTGCACAAAAGCGATTCTGCCAAGCAATGTGAACAGGCACATAGAAGGTGCTAGCAGGGAATTCTCTGCCTGCCTTTCCCCAGTGCTCTGCAAGCTCTCCAGGACAACATAGAATCTGGGGCTCTGTGCTTTCTTTTGTTCTGAACAAGTGTTACTGTTTTCTGCACAAAAGCGATCCTGCGAAGCAATGTGAACACTTCTCCTTCCCAGGCACAGAGAAGGTGCTAGCAGGGAATTCTCTGCCTGCTTTTCCCCAGTGCTCTGAAAGCTCTCCAGGACAACAGCAAATCTGGGGCTCTGTGCTTTCATTCGTTCTGAACAAGTGTTACTGTTTTCTGCACAAAAGCTTATTCTGCGAAGCAATGTGAACAGGCACAGAGAAAGTGCTAGCAGGGAATTCTCTGCCTGCCTTTCCCCAGTACTCTGTAAGCTCTCCAGGACAACAGCAAATCTGGGGCTCTGTGCTTTCTTTCGTTCTGAACAAGTGTTAGTGTTTTCTGCACAAAAGCGATTCTGCGAAGCAATGTGAACACTTCTGCTTCCCAGGCACAGAGAAGGTGCTAGCAGGGAATTCTCTGCCTGCCTTTCCCCAGTGCTCTGCAAGCTCTCCAGGACAACATAGAATCTGGGGCTCTGTGCTTTCTTTTGTTCTGAACAAGTGTTACAGTTTTCTGCACAAAAGCGATCTTGCGAAGCAATGTGAACACTTCTGCTTCCCAGGCACAGAGAAGGTGCTAGCAGGGAATTCTCTGCCTGCTTTTCCCCAGTGCTCTGCAAGCTCTCCAGGACAACATAAAATCTGGGGCTCTGTGCTTTCTTTCGTTCTGAACAAGTGTTACTGTTTTCTGCACAAAAGCGATTCTGCGAAGCAATGTGAACACTTCTGCTTCCCAGGCACAGAGAAGGTGCTAGCAGGGAATTCTCTGCCTGCCTTTACCCAGTGCTCTGCAAGCTCTCCAGGACAACATAAAATCTGGGGCTCTGTGCTTTCTTCCGTTCTGAACAAATGTTAGTGTTTTCTGCAAAAAAGCGATTCTGCGAAGCAATGTGAACAGGCACAGAGAAGGTGCTAGCAGGGAATTCTCTGCCTGCCTTTCCACAGTGCTCTGCAAGCTCTCCAGGACAACATAAAATCTGGGGCTCTGTGCTTTCTTTCGTTCTGAACAAGTGTTACTGTTTTCTGCACAAAAGCGATTCTGCGAAGCAATGTGAACACTTCTGCTTCCCAGGCACAGAGAAGGTGCTAGCAGGGAAATCTCTGCCTGCCTTTCCCCAGTGATCTGCAACTTCGCCAGGGCAACATCAAATCTGGGGCTCTGTGCTTTCTTTCGTTCTGAACAAGTGTTACTGTTTTCTGCACAAAAGCGATTCTGCGAAGCAATGTGAACACTTCTGCTTCCCAGGCACATAGAAGGTGCTAGCAGGGAATTCTCTGCCTGCCTTTCCCCAGTGCTCTGCAAGCTCTCCAGGACAACATAAAATCTGGGGCTCTGTGCTTTCTTTCGTTCTGAACAAATGTTAGTGTTTTCTGCAAAAAAGCGATTCTGCGATCAATGTGAACAGGCACAGAGAAGGTGCTAGCAGGGAATTCTCTGCCTGCCTTTCCCCAGTGCTCTGCAAGCTCTCCAGGACAACATAAAATCTGGGGCTCTGTGCTTTCTTTCGTTCTGAACAAGTGTTACTGTTTCTGCACAAAAGCGATCCTGCGAAGCAATGTGAACACTTCTGCTTCCCAGGCACAGAGAAGGTGCTAGCAGGGAATTCTCTGCCTGCCTTTCCCCAGTGCTCTGCAAGCTCTCCAGGACAACATAGAATCTGGGGCTCTGTGCTTTCTTTCGTTCTGAACAAGTGTTACTGTTTTCTGCACAAAAGCGATTCTGCCAAGCAATGTGAACAGGCACATAGAAGGTGCTAGCAGGGAATTCTCTGCCTGCCTTTCCCCAGTGCTCTGCAAGCTCTCCAGGACAACATAGAATCTGGGGCTCTGTGCTTTCTTTTGTTCTGAACAAGTGTTACTGTTTTCTGCACAAAAGCGATCCTGCGAAGCAATGTGAACACTTCTCCTTCCCAGGCACAGAGAAGGTGCTAGCAGGGAATTCTCTGCCTGCTTTTCCCCAGTGCTCTGAAAGCTCTCCAGGACAACAGCAAATCTGGGGCTCTGTGCTTTCATTCGTTCTGAACAAGTGTTACTGTTTTCTGCACAAAAGCTTATTCTGCGAAGCAATGTGAACAGGCACAGAGAAAGTGCTAGCAGGGAATTCTCTGCCTGCCTTTCCCCAGTACTCTGTAAGCTCTCCAGGACAACAGCAAATCTGGGGCTCTGTGCTTTCTTTCGTTCTGAACAAGTGTTAGTGTTTTCTGCACAAAAGCGATTCTGCGAAGCAATGTGAACACTTCTGCTTCCCAGGCACAGAGAAGGTGCTAGCAGGGAATTCTCTGCCTGCCTTTCCCCAGTGCTCTGCAAGCTCTCCAGGACAACATAGAATCTGGGGCTCTGTGCTTTCTTTTGTTCTGAACAAGTGTTACAGTTTTCTGCACAAAAGCGATCTTGCGAAGCAATGTGAACACTTCTGCTTCCCAGGCACAGAGAAGGTGCTAGCAGGGAATTCTCTGCCTGCTTTTCCCCAGTGCTCTGCAAGCTCTCCAGGACAACATAAAATCTGGGGCTCTGTGCTTTCTTTCGTTCTGAACAAGTGTTACTGTTTTCTGCACAAAAGCGATTCTGCGAAGCAATGTGAACACTTCTGCTTCCCAGGCACAGAGAAGGTGCTAGCAGGGAATTCTCTGCCTGCCTTTACCCAGTGCTCTGCAAGCTCTCCAGGACAACATAAAATCTGGGGCTCTGTGCTTTCTTCCGTTCTGAACAAATGTTAGTGTTTTCTGCAAAAAAGCGATTCTGCGAAGCAATGTGAACAGGCACAGAGAAGGTGCTAGCAGGGAATTCTCTGCCTGCCTTTCCACAGTGCTCTGCAAGCTCTCCAGGACAACATAAAATCTGGGGCTCTGTGCTTTCTTTCGTTCTGAACAAGTGTTACTGTTTTCTGCACAAAAGCGATTCTGCGAAGCAATGTGAACACTTCTGCTTCCCAGGCACAGAGAAGGTGCTAGCAGGGAATTCTCTGCCTGCTTTTCCCCAGTGCTCTGCAAGCTCTCCAGAGCAACATAAAATCTGGGGCTCTGTGCTTTCTTTCGTTCTGAACAAGTGTTACTGTTTTCTGCACAAAAGCGATTCTGCGAAGCAATGTGAACACTTCTGCTGGCCAGGCACAGAGAAGGTGCTAGCAGGGAATTCTCTGCCTGCCTTTCCCCAGTGCTCTGCAAGCTCTCCAGGACAACATAAAATCTGCGGCTCTGTGCTTTCTTTCGTTCTGAACAAGTGTTACTGGTTTCTGCACAAAAGCGATTCTGCGAAGCAATGTGAACACTTCTGCTTCCCAGGCACAGAGAAGGTGCTAGCAGGGAATTCTCTGTCTGCCTTTCCCCAGTGCTCTGCAAGCTCTCGAGGACAACATAGAATCTGGGGCTCTGTGCTTTCTTTCGTTCTGAACAAGTGTTACAGTTTTCTGCACAAATGCGATTCTGCTAAGCAACGTGAACACTTCTGCTTCCCAGGCACAGAGAAGGTGCTAGCAGGGAATTCTCTGCTTGCCTTTCCCCAGTGCTCTGCAAGCTCTCCAGGACAACATAAAATCTGGGGCTCTGTGCTGTCTTTCATTCTGAACAAGTGTTAGTGTTTTCTGCACAAAAGCGATCCTGCGAAGCAATGTGAACACTTCTCCTTCCCAGGCACAGAGAAGGTGCTACCAGGGAAATCTCTGCCTGCCTTTCCCCAGTGCTCTGCAACTTCGCCAGGGCAACATCAAATCTGGGGCTCTGTGCTTTCTTTCGTTCTGAACAAGTGTTACTGTTTTCTGCACAAAAGCGATTCTGCGAAGCAATGAGAACACTTCTGCTTCCCAGGCACAGAGAAGGTGCTAGCAGGGAATTCTCTGCCTGCCTTTCCCCAGTGCTCTGCAAGCTCTCCAGGACAACATAAAATCTGCGGCTCTGTGCTTTCTTTCGTTCTGAACAAGTGTTACTGTTTTCTGCACAAAAGCGATTCTGCGAAGCAATGTGAACACTTCTGCTTCCCAGGCACAGAGAAGGTGCTAGCAGGTAATTCTCTGTCTGCCTTTCCCCAGTGCTCTGCAAGCTCTCGAGGACAACATAGAATCTGGGGCTCTGTGCTTTCTTTCGTTCTGAACAAGTGTTACAGTTTTCTGCACAAATGCGATTCTGCTAAGCAACGTGAACACTTCTGCTTCCCAGGCACAGAGAAGGTGCTAGCAGGGAATTCTCTGCCTGCTTTTCCCCAGTGCTCTGCAAGCTCTCCAGAGCAACATAAAATCTGGGGCTCTGTGCTTTCTTTCGTTCTGAACAAGTGTTAGTGTTTTCTGCACAAAAGCGATCCTGCGAAGCAATGTGAACACTTCTGCTTCCCAGGCACAGAGAAGGTGCTAGCAGGGAATTCTCTGCCTGCCTTTACCCAGTGCTCTGCAAGCTCTCCAGGACAACAGAAAATCTGGGGCTCTGTGCTTTCTTCCGTTCTGAACAAATGTTAGTGTTTTCTGCAAAAAAGCGATTCTGCGAAGCAATGTTAAAAAGGCACAGAGAAGGTGCTAGCAGGGAATTCTCTGCCTGCCTTTCCACAGTGCTCTGCAAGCTCTCCAGGACAACATAAAATCTGGGGCTCTGTGCTGTCTTTCATTCTGAACAAGTGTTAGTGTTTTCTGCACAAAAGCGATCCTGCGAAGCAATGTGAACACTTCTCCTTCCCAGGCACAGAGAAGGTGCTACCAGGGAAATCTCTGCCTGCCTTTCCCCAGTGCTCTGCAGCTTCGCCAGGGCAACATCAAATCTGGGGCTCTGTGCTTTCTTTCGTTCTGAACAAGTGTTACTGTTTTCTGCACAAAAGCGATTCTGCGAAGCAATGTGAACACTTCTGCTTCCCAGGCACATAGAAGGTGCTAGCAGGGAATTCTCTGCCTGCCTTTCCCCAGTGCTCTGCAAGCTCTCCAGGACAACATTAAATCTGGGGCTCTGTGCTTTCTTTCGTTCTGAACAAATGTTAGTGTTTTCTGCAAAAAAGCGATTCTGCGATCAATGTGAACAGGCACAGAGAAGGTGCTAGCAGGGAATTCTCTGCCTGCCTTTCCCCAGTGCTCTGCAAGCTCTCCAGGACAACATAAAATCTGGGGCTCTGTGCTGTCTTTCATTCTGAACAAGTGTTAGTGTTTTCTGCACAGAAGCGATCCTGCGAAGCAATGTGAACACTTCTCCTTCCCAGGCACAGAGAAGGTGCTAGCAGGGAATTCTCTGCCTGCCTTTCCCCAGTGCTCTGCAAGCTCTCCAGGACAACATAAAATCTGGGGCTCTGTGCTTTCTTTCGTTCTGAACAAGTGTTACTGGTTTCTGCACAAAAGCGATCCTGCGAAGCAATGTGAACACTTCTGCTTCCCAGGCACAGAGAAGGTGCTAGCAGGGAATTCTCTGCCTGCCTTTCCACAGTGCTCTGCAAGCTCTCCAGGACAACATAAAATCTGGGGCTCTGTGCTGTCTTTCATTCTGAACAAGTGTTAGTGTTTTCTGCACAAAAGCGATCCTGCGAAGCAATGTGAACACTTCTCCTTCCCAGGCACAGAGAAGGTGCTACCAGGGAAATCTCTGCCTGCCTTTCCCCAGTGCTCTGCAACTTCACCAGGGAAACATCAAATCTGGGGCTCTGTGCTTTCTTTCGTTCTGAACAAGTGTTACTGTTTTCTGCACAAAAGCGATTCTGCGAAGCAATGTGAACACTTCTGCTTCCCAGGCACATAGAAGGTGCTAGCAGGGAATTCTCTGCCTGCCTTTCCCCAGTGCTCTGCAAGCTCTCCAGGACAACATAAAATCTGGGGCTCTGTGCTTTCTTCCGTTCTGAACAAGTGTTACTGTTTTCTGCACAAAAGCTTATTCTGTGAAGCAATGTGAACAGGCACAGAGAAAGTGCTAGCAGGGAATTCTCTGCCTGCCTTTCCCCAGTGCTCTGCAAGCTCTCCAGGACAACATAGAATCTGGGGCTCTGTGCTTTCTTTCGTTCTGAACAAGTGTTACAGTTTTCTGCACAAAAGCGATCTTGCGAAGCAATGTGAACACTTCTGCTTCCCAGGCACAGAGAAGGTGCTAGCAGGGAATTCTCTGCCTGCTTTTCCCCAGTGCTCTGCAAGCTCTCCAGGACAACATAAAATCTGGGGCTCTGTGCTGTCTTTCGTTCTGAACAAGTGCTACTGTTTTCTGCACAAAAGCGATTCTGCGAAGCAATGTGAACACTTCTGCTTCCCAGGCACAGAGAAGGTGCTAGCAGGGAATTCTCTGTCTGCCTTTCCCCAGTGCTCTGCAAGCTCTCGAGGACAACATAGAATCTGGGGCTCTGTGCTTTCTTTCGTTCTGAACAAGTGTTACAGTTTTCTGCACAAATGCGATTCTGCTAAGCAACGTGAACACTTCTGCTTCCCAGGCACAGAGAAGGTGCTAGCAGGGAATTCTCTGCCTGCCTTTACCCAGTGCTCTGCAAGCTCTCCAGGACAACATAAAATCTGCGGCTCTGTGCTTTCTTTCGTTCTGAACAAGTGTTACTGGTTTCTGCACAAAAGCGATTCTGCGAAGCAATGTGAACACTTCTGCTTCCCAGGCACAGAGAAGGTGCTAGCAGGGAATTCTCTGCCTGCCTTTACCCAGTGCTCTGCAAGCTCTCCAGGACAACATAAAATCTGGGGCTCTGTGCTTTCTTCCGTTCTGAACAAATGTTAGTGTTTTCTGCAAAAAAGCGATTCTGCGAAGCAATGCGAACAGGCACAGAGAAGGTGCTAGCAGGGAATTCTCTGCCTGCCTTTCCCCAGTGATCTGCAACTTCGCCAGGGCAACATCAAATCTGGGGCTCTGTGCTTTCTTTCGTTCTGAACAAGTGTTACTGTTTTCTGCACAAAAGCGATTCTGCGAAGCAATGTGAACAGGCACAGAGAAGGTGCTAGCAGGGAATTCTCTGCCTGCCTTTCCCCAGTGCTCTGCAAGCTCTCCAGGACAACATAAAATCTGGGGCTCTGTGCTGTCTTTCATTCTGAACAAGTGTTAGTGTTTTCTGCACAGAAGCGATCCTGCGAAGCAATGTGAACACTTCTCCTTCCCAGGCACAGAGAAGGTGCTAGCAGGGAATTCTCTGCCTGCCTTTCCCCAGTACTCTGTAAGCTCTCCAGGACAACATAGAATCTGGGGCTCTGTGCTTTCTTTTGTTCTGAACAAGTGTTACAGTTTTCTGCACAAAAGCGATCCTGCGAAGCAATGTGAACACTTCTCCTTCCCAGGCACAGAGAAGGTGCTAGCAGGGAATTCTCTGCCTGCCTTTCCCCAGTGCTCTGCAAGCTCTCCAGGACAACATAAAATATGCGACTCTGTGCTTTCTTTCGTTCTGAACAAGTGTTACTGGTTTCTGCACAAAAGCGACTCTGCGAAGCAATGTGAACACTTCTGCTTCCCAGGCACAGAGAAGGTGCTAGCAGGTAATTCTCTGTCTGCCTTTCCCCAGTGCTCTGCAAGCTCTCCAGGACAACATAGAATCTGGGGCTCTGTGCTTTCTTTCGTTCTGAACAAGTGTTACAGTTTTCTGCACAAATGCGATTCTGCTAAGCAACGTGAACACTTCTGCTTCCCAGGCACAGAGAAGGTGCTAGCAGGGAATTCTCTGCCTGCTTTTCCCCAGTGCTCTGCAAGCTCTCCAGAGCAACATAAAATCTGGGGCTCTGTGCTTTCTTTCGTTCTGAACAAGTGTTAGTGTTTTCTGCACAAAAGCGATTCTGCGAAGCAATGTGAACACTTCTGCTTCCCAGGCACAGAGAAGGTGCTAGCAGGGAATTCTCTGCCTGCCTTTACCCAGTGCTCTGCAAGCTCTCCAGAACAACAGAAAATCTGGGGCTCTGTGCTTTCTTCCGTTCTGAACAAATGTTAGTGTTTTCTGCAAAAAAGCGATTCTGCGAAGCAATGTTAGCAGGCACAGAGAAGGTGCTAGCAGGGAATTCTCTGCCTGCCTTTCCACAGTGCTCTGCAAGCTCTCCAGGACAACATAAAATCTGGGGCTCTGTGCTGTCTTTCATTCTGAACAAGTGTTAGTGTTTTCTGCACAAAAGCGATCCTGCGAAGCAATGTGAACACTTCTCCTTCCCAGGCACAGAGAAGGTGCTACCAGGGAAATCTCTGCCTGCCTTTCCCCAGTGCTCTGCAACTTCGCCAGGGCAACATCAAATCTGGGGCTCTGTGCTTTCTTTCGTTCTGAACAAGTGTTACTGTTTTCTGCACAAAAGCGATTCTGCGAAGCAATGTGAACACTTGTGCTTCCCAGGCACAGAGAAGGTGCTAGCAGGGAATTCTCTGCCTGCCTTTCCCCAGTGCTCTGCAAGCTCTCCAGGACAACATAAAATCTGGGGCTCTGTGCTTTCTTTCGTTCTGAACAAATGTTAGTGTTTTCTGCAAAAAACCGATTCTGCGATCAATGTGAACAGGCACAGAGAAGGTGCTAGCAGGGAATTCTCTGCCTGCCTTTCCCCAGTGCTCTGCAAGCTCTCCAGGACAACATAAAATCTGGGGCTCTGTGCTTTCTTTCGTTCTGAACAAGTGTTAGTGTTTTCTGCACAAAAGCGATCCTGCGAAGCAATGTGAACACTTCTCCTTCCCAGGTAAAGAGAAGGTGCTAGCAGGGAATTCTCTGCCTGCCTTTCCCCAGTGCAACTTCTCCAGGGCAACATCAAATCTGGGGCTCTGTGCTTTCTTTCGTTCTGAACAAGTGTTACTGTTTTCTGCACAAAAGCGATTCTGCCAAGCAATGTGAACAGGCACAGAGAAGGTGCTAGCAGGGAATTCTCTGCCTGCCTTTCCCCAGTGCTCTGCAAGCTCTCCAGAGCAACATAAAATCTGGGGCTCTGAGCTTTCTTTCGTTCTGAACAAGTGTTAGTGTTTTCTGCACAAAAGCGATTCTGCGAAGCAATGTGAACAGGCACAGAGAAGGTGCTAGCAGGGAATTCTCTGCCTGCCTTTCCCCAGTGCAACTTCTCCAGGGCAACATCAAATCTGGGGCTCTGTGCTGTCTTTCGTTCTGAACAAGTGTTAGTGTTTTCTGCACAAAAGCGATCCTGCAAAGCAATGTGAACAGGCACAGAGAAGGTGCTAGCAGGGAATTCTCTGCCTGCCTTTCCCCAGTGCTCTGCAAGCTCTCCAGGACAACAGCAAATCTGGGGCTCTGTGCTTCCTTTCCTTCTGAACAAGTGTTAGTGTTTTCTGCACAAAAGCAATCCTGCGAAGCAATGTGAACAGGCACAGAGAAGGTGCTAGCAGGGAATTCTCTGCCTGCCTTTCCCCAGTGCTCTGCAACTTCGCCAGGGCAATATCAAATCTGGGGCTCTGTGCTGTCTTTCGTTCTGAACAAGTGTTACTGTTTTCTGCACAAAAGCGATTCTGCGAAGCGATATGAACACTTCTCCTTCCCAGGCACAGAGAAGGTGCTAGCAGGGAATTCTCTGCCTGCCTTTCCCCAGTGCTCTGCAACTTCTCCAGGGCAACATCAAATCTGGGGCTCTGTGCTTTCTTTCGTTCTGAACAAGTGTTAGTGTTTTCTGCACAAAAGCGATCCTGCGAAGCAATGTGAACAGGCACAGAGAAGGTGCTAGCAGGGAATTCTCTGCCTGCCTTTCCCCAGTGCTCTGCAAGCTCTCCACGACAACCTAAAATCTGGGGCTCTGTGCTTTCTTCCGTTCTGAACAAGTGTTAGTGTTTTCTGCACAAAAGCGATTCTGCGAAGCAATGTGAACAGGCACAGAGAAGGTGCTAGCAGGGAATTCTCTGCCTGCCTTTCCCCAGTGCTCTGCAAGCTCTCCAGGACAACAGCAAATCTGGGGCTCTGTGCTTTCTTTCGTTCTGAACAAGTGTTAGTGTTTTCTGCACAAAAGCGATCCTGCGAAGCAATGTGAACACTTCTCCTTCCAACGTAAAGAGAAGGTGCTAGCAGGGAATTCTCTGCCTGCCTTTCCCCAGTGCTCTGCAACTTCGCCAGGGCAACATCAAATCTGGGGCTCTGTGCTTTCTTTCGTTCTGAACAAGTGTTAGTGTTTTCTGCACAAAAGCGATTCTGCGAAGCAATGTGAACACTTCTCCTTCCCAGGCACAGAGAAGGTGCTAGCAGGGAATTCTCTGTCTGCCTTTCCCCTATGCTCTGCAAGCTCTCCAGGACAACATAGAATCTGGGGCTCTGTGCTTTCTTTCGTTCTGAACAAGTGTCACTCTTTTCTGCACAAAAGCGATTCTGCTAAGCAATGTGAACAGGCACAGAGAAGGTGCTAGCAGGGAATTCTCTGCCTGCCTTTCCCTAGTGCTCTGCAAGCTCTCCAGGACAACATAAAATCTGGGTCTCTGTGCTGTCTTTCATTCTGAACAAGTGTTAGTGTTTTCTGCACAAAAGCGATTCTGCGAAGCAATGTGAACAGGCACAGAGAAGGTGCTAGCAGGGAATTCTCTGCCTGCCTTTCCCTAGTGCTCTGCAAGCTCTCCAGGACAACATAAAATCTGGGGCTCTGTGCTTTCTTTCGTTCTGAGCAAGTGTTACTGTTTTCAGCACAAAAGCGATTCTGCGAAACAATGTGAACACTTCTGCTTCCCAGGCACAGAGAAGGTGCTAGCAGGGAATTCTCTGCCTGCCTTTCCCCAGTGCTCTGCAAGCTCTCCAGGACAACATAAAATCTGGGGCTCTGTGCTTTCTTCCGTTCTGAACAAGTGTTAGTGTTTTCTGCACAAAAGCGATCCTGCGAAGCAATGTGAACACTTCTCCTTCCCAGGTAAAGAGAAGGTGCTAGCAGGGAATTCTCTGCCTGCCTTTCCCCAGTGCAACTTCTCCAGGGCAACATCAAATCTGGGGCTCTGTGCTTTCTTTCGTTCTGAACAAGTGTTACTGTTTTCTGCACAAAAGCGATTCTGCCAAGCAATGTGAACAGGCACAGAGAAGGTGCTAGCAGGGAATTCTCTGCCTGCCTTTCCCCAGTGCTCTGCAAGCTCCCCAGAGAAACATAAAATCTGGGGCTCTGAGCTTTCTTTCGTTCTGAACAACTGTTAGTGTTTTCTGCACAAAAGCGATTCTGCGAAGCAATGTGAACAGGCACAGAGAAGGTGCTAGCAGGGAATTCTCTGCCTGCCTTTCCCCAGTGCTCTGCAAGCTCTCCAGGACAACATAAAATCTGGGGCTCTGTGCTTTCTTCCGTTCTGAACAAGTGTTAGTGTTTTCTGCACAAAAGCGATTCTGCGAAGCAATGTGAACACTTCTGCTTCCCAGGCACAGAGAAGGTGCTTAGCAGGGAATTCTCTGCCTGCCTTTCCCCAGTGCAACTTCTCCAGGGCAACATCAAATCTGGGGCTCTGTGCTTTCTTCCGTTCTGAACAAGTGTTAGTGTTTTCTGCACAAAAGCGATTCTGCGAAGCAATGTGAACAGGCACAGAGAAGGTGCTAGCAGGGAATTCTCTGCCTGCCTTTCCCCAGTGCTCTGCAAGCTCTCCAGGACAACATAAAATCTGGGGCTCTGTGCTTTCTTTCGTTCTGAACAAGTGTTAGTGTTTTCTGCACAAAAGCGATCCTGCGAAGCAATGTGAACACTTCTCCTTCCCAGGTAAAGAGAAGGTGCTAGCAGGGAATTCTCTGCCTGCCTTTCCCCAGTGCTCTGCAACTTCGCCAGGGCAACAGCAAATCTGGGGCTCTGTGCTTTCTTTCGTTCTGAACAAGTGTTAGTGTTTTCTGCACAAAAGCGATTCTGCGAAGCAATATGAACACTTCTCCTTCCCAGGCACAGAGAAGGTGCTAGCAGGGAATTCTCTGCCTGCCTTTCCCCAGTGCTCTGCAAGCTCTCCAGAGCAACATGAAATCTGGGGCTCTGTGCTTTCTTTCGTTCTGAACAAGTGTTAGTGTTTTCTGCACAAAAGCGATCCTGAGAAGCAATGTGAACAGGCACAGAGAAGGTGCTAGCAGGGAATTCTCTGCCTGCCTTTCCCCAGTGCTCTGCAAGCTCTCCAGGACAACATAAAATCTGGGGCTCTGTGCTTTCTTCCGTTCTGAACAAGTGTTAGTGTTTTCTGCACAAAAGCGATCCTGCGAAGCATTGTGAACACTTCTCCTTCCCAGGTAAAGAGAAGGTGCTAGCAGGGAATTCTCTGTCTGCCTTTCCCCAGTGCTCTGCAAGCTCTCCAGGACAACATAGAATCTGGGGCTCTGTGCTTTCTTTCGTTCTGAACAAGTGTTACAGTTTTCTGCACAAATGCGATTCTGCTAAGCAACGTGAACACTTCTGCTTCCCAGGCACAGAGAAGGTGCTAGCAGGGAATTCTCTGCCTGCTTTTCCCCAGTGCTCTGCAAGCTCTCCAGAGCAACATAAAATCTGGGGCTCTGTGCTTTCTTTCGTTCTGAACAAGTGTTAGTGTTTTCTGCACAAAAGCGATTCTGCGAAGCAATGTGAACACTTCTGCTTCCCAGGCACAGAGAAGGTGCTAGCAGGGAATTCTCTGCCTGCCTTTACCCAGTGCTCTGCAAGCTCTCCAGAACAACAGAAAATCTGGGGCTCTGTGCTTTCTTCCGTTCTGAACAAATGTTAGTGTTTTCTGCAAAAAAGCGATTCTGCGAAGCAATGTTAGCAGGCACAGAGAAGGTGCTACCAGGGAAATCTCTGCCTGCCTTTCCCCAGTGCTCTGCAACTTCGCCAGGGCAACATCAAATCTGGGGCTCTGTGCTTTCTTTCGTTCTGAACAAGTGTTACTGTTTTCTGCACAAAAGCGATTCTGCGAAGCAATGTGAACACTTGTGCTTCCCAGGCACAGAGAAGGTGCTAGCAGGGAATTCTCTGCCTGCCTTTCCCCAGTGCTCTGCAAGCTCTCCAGGACAACATAAAATCTGGGGCTCTGTGCTTTCTTTCGTTCTGAACAAATGTTAGTGTTTTCTGCAAAAAACCGATTCTGCGATCAATGTGAACAGGCACAGAGAAGGTGCTAGCAGGGAATTCTCTGCCTGCCTTTCCCCAGTGCTCTGCAAGCTCTCCAGGACAACATAAAATCTGGGGCTCTGTGCTTTCTTTCGTTCTGAACAAGTGTTAGTGTTTTCTGCACAAAAGCGATCCTGCGAAGCAATGTGAACACTTCTCCTTCCCAGGTAAAGAGAAGGTGCTAGCAGGGAATTCTCTGCCTGCCTTTCCCCAGTGCAACTTCTCCAGGGCAACATCAAATCTGGGGCTCTGTGCTTTCTTTCGTTCTGAACAAGTGTTACTGTTTTCTGCACAAAAGCGATTCTGCCAAGCAATGTGAACAGGCACAGAGAAGGTGCTAGCAGGGAATTCTCTGCCTGCCTTTCCCCAGTGCTCTGCAAGCTCTCCAGAGCAACATAAAATCTGGGGCTCTGAGCTTTCTTTCGTTCTGAACAAGTGTTAGTGTTTTCTGCACAAAAGCGATTCTGCGAAGCAATGTGAACAGGCACAGAGAAGGTGCTAGCAGGGAATTCTCTGCCTGCCTTTCCCCAGTGCAACTTCTCCAGGGCAACATCAAATCTGGGGCTCTGTGCTGTCTTTCGTTCTGAACAAGTGTTAGTGTTTTCTGCACAAAAGCGATCCTGCAAAGCAATGTGAACAGGCACAGAGAAGGTGCTAGCAGGGAATTCTCTGCCTGCCTTTCCCCAGTGCTCTGCAAGCTCTCCAGGACAACAGCAAATCTGGGGCTCTGTGCTTCCTTTCCTTCTGAACAAGTGTTAGTGTTTTCTGCACAAAAGCAATCCTGCGAAGCAATGTGAACAGGCACAGAGAAGGTGCTAGCAGGGAATTCTCTGCCTGCCTTTCCCCAGTGCTCTGCAACTGCGCCAGGGCAATATCAAATCTGGGGCTCTGTGCTGTCTTTCGTTCTGAACAAGTGTTACTGTTTTCTGCACAAAAGCGATTCTGCGAAGCGATATGAACACTTCTCCTTCCCAGGCACAGAGAAGGTGCTAGCAGGGAATTCTCTGCCTGCCTTTCCCCAGTGCTCTGCAACTTCTCCAGGGCAACATCAAATCTGGGGCTCTGTGCTTTCTTTCGTTCTGAACAAGTGTTAGTGTTTTCTGCACAAAAGCGATCCTGCGAAGCAATGTGAACAGGCACAGAGAAGGTGCTAGCAGGGAATTCTCTGCCTGCCTTTCCCCAGTGCTCTGCAAGCTCTCCACGACAACCTAAAATCTGGGGCTCTGTGCTTTCTTCCGTTCTGAACAAGTGTTAGTGTTTTCTGCACAAAAGCGATTCTGCGAAGCAATGTGAACAGGCACAGAGAAGGTGCTAGCAGGGAATTCTCTGCCTGCCTTTCCCCAGTGCTCTGCAAGCTCTCCAGGACAACAGCAAATCTGGGGCTCTGTGCTTTCTTTCGTTCTGAACAAGTGTTAGTGTTTTCTGCACAAAAGCGATCCTGCGAAGCAATGTGAACACTTCTCCTTCCAACGTAAAGAGAAGGTGCTAGCAGGGAATTCTCTGCCTGCCTTTCCCCAGTGCTCTGCAACTTCGCCAGGGCAACATCAAATCTGGGGCTCTGTGCTTTCTTTCGTTCTGAACAAGTGTTAGTGTTTTCTGCACAAAAGCGATTCTGCGAAGCAATGTGAACACTTCTCCTTCCCAGGCACAGAGAAGGTGCTAGCAGGGAATTCTCTGTCTGCCTTTCCCCTATGCTCTGCAAGCTCTCCAGGACAACATAGAATCTGGGGCTCTGTGCTTTCTTTCGTTCTGAACAAGTGTCACTCTTTTCTGCACAAAAGCGATTCTGCTAAGCAATGTGAACAGGCACAGAGAAGGTGCTAGCAGGGAATTCTCTGCCTGCCTTTCCCTAGTGCTCTGCAAGCTCTCCAGGACAACATAAAATCTGGGTCTCTGTGCTGTCTTTCATTCTGAACAAGTGTTAGTGTTTTCTGCACAAAAGCGATTCTGCGAAGCAATGTGAACAGGCACAGAGAAGGTGCTAGCAGGGAATTCTCTGCCTGCCTTTCCCTAGTGCTCTGCAAGCTCTCCAGGACAACATAAAATCTGGGGCTCTGTGCTTTCTTTCGTTCTGAGCAAGTGTTACTGTTTTCAGCACAAAAGCGATTCTGCGAAACAATGTGAACACTTCTGCTTCCCAGGCACAGAGAAGGTGCTAGCAGGGAATTCTCTGCCTGCCTTTCCCCAGTGCTCTGCAAGCTCTCCAGGACAACATAAAATCTGGGGCTCTGTGCTTTCTTCCGTTCTGAACAAGTGTTAGTGTTTTCTGCACAAAAGCGATCCTGCGAAGCAATGTGAACACTTCTCCTTCCCAGGTAAAGAGAAGGTGCTAGCAGGGAATTCTCTGCCTGCCTTTCCCCAGTGCAACTTCTCCAGGGCAACATCAAATCTGGGGCTCTGTGCTTTCTTTCGTTCTGAACAAGTGTTACTGTTTTCTGCACAAAAGCGATTCTGCCAAGCAATGTGAACAGGCACAGAGAAGGTGCTAGCAGGGAATTCTCTGCCTGCCTTTCCCCAGTGCTCTGCAAGCTCCCCAGAGAAACATAAAATCTGGGGCTCTGAGCTTTCTTTCGTTCTGAACAACTGTTAGTGTTTTCTGCACAAAAGCGATTCTGCGAAGCAATGTGAACAGGCACAGAGAAGGTGCTAGCAGGGAATTCTCTGCCTGCCTTTCCCCAGTGCTCTGCAAGCTCTCCAGGACAACATAAAATCTGGGGCTCTGTGCTTTCTTCCGTTCTGAACAAGTGTTAGTGTTTTCTGCACAAAAGCGATTCTGCGAAGCAATGTGAACACTTCTGCTTCCCAGGCACAGAGAAGGTGCTTAGCAGGGAATTCTCTGCCTGCCTTTCCCCAGTGCAACTTCTCCAGGGCAACATCAAATCTGGGGCTCTGTGCTTTCTTCCGTTCTGAACAAGTGTTAGTGTTTTCTGCACAAAAGCGATTCTGCGAAGCAATGTGAACAGGCACAGAGAAGGTGCTAGCAGGGAATTCTCTGCCTGCCTTTCCCCAGTGCTCTGCAAGCTCTCCAGGACAACATAAAATCTGGGGCTCTGTGCTTTCTTTCGTTCTGAACAAGTGTTAGTGTTTTCTGCACAAAAGCGATCCTGCGAAGCAATGTGAACACTTCTCCTTCCCAGGTAAAGAGAAGGTGCTAGCAGGGAATTCTCTGCCTGCCTTTCCCCAGTGCTCTGCAACTTCGCCAGGGCAACAGCAAATCTGGGGCTCTGTGCTTTCTTTCGTTCTGAACAAGTGTTAGTGTTTTCTGCACAAAAGCGATTCTGCGAAGCAATATGAACACTTCTCCTTCCCAGGCACAGAGAAGGTGCTAGCAGGGAATTCTCTGCCTGCCTTTCCCCAGTGCTCTGCAAGCTCTCCAGAGCAACATGAAATCTGGGGCTCTGTGCTTTCTTTCGTTCTGAACAAGTGTTAGTGTTTTCTGCACAAAAGCGATCCTGAGAAGCAATGTGAACAGGCACAGAGAAGGTGCTAGCAGGGAATTCTCTGCCTGCCTTTCCCCAGTGCTCTGCAAGCTCTCCAGGACAACATAAAATCTGGGGCTCTGTGCTTTCTTCCGTTCTGAACAAGTGTTAGTGTTTTCTGCACAAAAGCGATCCTGCGAAGCAATGTGAACACTTCTCCTTCCCAGGTAAAGAGAAGGTGCTAGCAGGGAATTCTCTGCCTGCCTTTCCCCAGTGCTCTGCAAGCTCTCCAGGACAACATAAAATCTGGGGCTCTGTGCTGTCTTTCATTCTGAACAAGTGTTAGTGTTTTCTGCACAAAGCGATCCTGCGAAGCAATGTGAACACTTCTCCTTCCCAGGCACAGAGAAGGTGCTAGCAGGGAATTCTTTGCCTGCCTTTCCCCAGTGCTCTGCAAGCTCTCCAGAGCAACAACAAATCTGGGGCTCTGTGCTTTCTTTCGTTCTGAACAAGTGTTAGTGTTTTCTGCACAAAAGCAATTCTGCGAAGCAATATGAACACTTCTCCTTCCCAGGCACAGAGAAGGTGCTAGCAGGGAATTCTCTGCCTGCTTTTCCCCAGTGCTCTGAAAGCTCTCCAGGACAACAGCAAATCTGGGGCTCTGTGCTTTCTTTCGTTCTGAACAAGTGTTACTGTTTTCTGCACAAAAGCGATTCTGCGAAGCAATGTGAACACTTCTGCTTCCCAGGCACAGAGAAGGTGATAGCAGGGAATTCTCTGCCTGCCTTTCCACAGTGCTCTGCAAGCTCTCCAGGACAACATAGAATCTGGGGCTCTGTGCTTTCTTTCGTTCTGAACAAGTGTTACTGTTTTATGCACAAAAGTGATTCTGCGAAGCAATGTGAACACTTCTGCTTCCCAAGCACAGAGAAGGTGCTAGCAGGGAATTCTCTGCCTGCCTTTCCCCAGTGCTCTGCAAGCTCTCCAGGACAACATCAAATCTGGGGCTCTGTGCTTTCTTTCGTTCTGAACAAGTCTCACTGTTTTCTGCACAAAAGCGATTCTGCGAAGCAATGTGAACAGGCACAGAGAAGGTGCTAGCAGGGAATTCTGTGCCTGCCTTTCCCCAGTGCTCTGCAAGCTCTCCAGGACAACATAAAATCTGGGGCTCTGTGCTTTCTTTCCTTCTGAACAAGTGTTAGTGTTTTCTGCACAAAAGCGATTCTGCGAAGCAATGTGAACACTTCTGCTTCCCAGTCACAGAGAAGGTGCTAGCAGGGAATTCTCTGCCTGCCTTTCCCCAGTGCTCTGCAAGCTCTCCAGGACAACATAAAATCTGGGGCTCTGTGCTTTCTTCCGTTCCGAACAAGTGTTAGTGTTTTCTGCACAAAAGCGATCCTGCGAAGCAATGGGAACACTTCTGCTACCCAGGCACAGAGAAGGTGCTAGCAGAGAATTCTCTGTCTGCCTTTCCCCAGTGCTCTGCAAGCTCTCCAGGACAATATAGAATCTGGGGCTCTGTGCTTTCTTTTGTTCTGAACATGTGTTACAGTTTTCTGCACAAAAGCGATCTTGCGAAGCAATGTGAACACTTCTGCTTCCCAGGCACAGAGAAGGTGCTAGCAGGGAATTCTCTGCCTGCCTTTCCCTAGTGCTCTGCAAGCTCTCCAGGACAACATAAAATCTGGGTCTCTGTGCTTTCTTTCGTTCTGAACAAGTGTTAGTGTTTTCTGCACAAAAGCGATTCTGCGAAGCAATGTGAACAGGCACAGAGAAGGTGCTAGCAGGGAATTCTCTGCCTGCCTTTCCCTAGTGCTCTGCAAGCTCTCCAGGACAACATAAAATCTGGGTCTCTGTATTGTCTTTCATTCTGAACAAGTGTTAGTGTTTTCTGCACAAAAGCGATTCTGCGAAGCAATGTGAACAGGCACAGAGAAGGTGCTAGCAGGGAATTCTCTGCCTGCCTTTCCCTAGTGCTCTGCAAGCTCTCCAGGACAACATAAAATCTGGGGCTCTGTGCTTTCTTTCGTTCTGAACAAGTGTTACTGTTTTCAGCACAAAAGCGATTCTGCGAAGCAATGTGAACACTTCGGCTTCCCAGGCACAGAGAAGGTGCTAGCAGGGAATTCTCTGCCTGCTTTTCCGCAGTGCTCTGCAAGCTCTCCAGGACAACATAAAATCTGGGGCTCTGTGCTTTCTTTCGTTCTGAACAAGTCTCACTGTTTTCTGCACAAAAGCGATTCTGCGAAGCAATGTGAACAGGCACAGAGAAGGTGCTAGCAGGGAATTCTCTGCCTGCCTTTCCCCAGTGCTCTGCAAGCTCTCCAGGACAACATAAAATCTGGGGCTCTGTGCTTTCTTTCATTCTGAACAAGTGTTAGTGTTTTCTGCACAAAAGCGATCCTGCGAAGCAATGTGAACACTTCTCCTTCCCAGGCACAGAGAAGGTGCTAGCAGGGAAATCTCTGCCTGCCTTTCCCCAGTGCTCTGCAACTTCGCCAGGGCAACATCAAATCTGGGGCTCTGTGCTTTCCTTCGTTCTGAACAAGTGTTACTGTTTTCTGCACAAAAGCGATTCTGCGAAGCAATATGAACACTTCTCCTTCCCAGGCACAGAGAAGGTGCTAGCAGGGAATTCTCTGCCTGCTTTTCCCCAGTGCTCTGCAAGCTCTCGAGGACAACATAGAATCTGGGGCTCTGTGCTTTCTTTCGTTCTGAACAAGTGTTAGTGTTTTCTCCACAAATGCGATTCTGCGAAGCAACGTGAACACTTCTGCTTCCCAGGCACAGAGAAGGTGCTAGCAGGGAATTCTCTGCCTGCTTTTCCCCAGTGCTCTGCAAGCTCTCCAGGACAACATAAAATCTGGGGCTCTGTGCTTTCTTTCGTTCTGAACAAGTGTTACTGTTTTCTGCACAAAAGTGATTCTGCGAAGCAATGTGAACACTTCTGCTTCCCAGGCACATAGAAGGTGCTAGCAGGGAATTCTCTGCCTGCCTTTCCCCAGTGCTCTGCAAGCTCTCCAGGACAACATAAAATCTGGGGCTCTGTGCTTTCTTCCGTTCTGAACAAATGTTAGTGTTTTCTGCAAAAAAGCGATTCTGCGAAGCAATGTGAACAGGCACAGAGAAGGTGCTAGCAGGGAATTCTCTGCCTGCCTTTCCCCAGTGCTCTGCAAGCTCTCCAGGACAACATAAAATCTGGGGCTCTGTGCTTTCTTTCGTTCTGAACAAGTGTTACTGTTATCTGCACAAAAGCGATCCTGCGAAGCAATGTGAACACTTCTCCTTCCCAGGTAAAGAGAAGGTGCTAGCAGGGAATTCTCTGCCTGCCTTTCCCCAGTGCTCTGCAAGCTCTCCAGGACAACATAAAATCTGGGGCTCTGTGCTTTCTTTCGTTCTGAACAAGTGTTAGTGTTTTCTGCACAAAAGCGATTCTGCGAAGCAATGTGAACACTTCTGCTACCCAGGCACAGAGAAGGTGCTAGCAGGGAATTCTCTGCCTGCCTTTCCCCAGTGCTCTGCAAGCTCTCCAGGGCAACATAAAATCTGGGGCTCTGTGCTTTCTTTCGTTCTGAACAAGTGTTACTGTTTTCTGCACAAAAGCGATTCTGCGAAGCAATGTGAACAGGCACAGAGAAGGTGCTAGCAGGGAATTCTCTGCCTGCCTTTCCCCAGTGCTCTGCAAGCTCTCCAGGGCAACATAAAATCTGGGGCTCTGTGCTTTCTTTCGTTCTGAACAAGTGTTACTGTTTTCTGCACAAAAGCGATTCTGCGAAGCAATGTGAACAGGCACAGAGAAGGTGCTAGCATGGAATTCTCTGCCTGCCTTTCCCCAGTGCTCTGCAAGCTCTCCAGGACAACATCAAATCTGGGGCTCTGTGCTTTCTTTCGTTCTGAACAAGTGTTAGTGTTTTCTGCACAAAAGCGATCCTGCGAAGCAATGTGAACACTTCTCCTTCCCAGGTAAAGAGAAGGTGCTAGCAGGGAAATCTCTGCTTGCCTTTCCCCAGTGCTCTGCAAGCTCTCCAGGACAACATAAAATCTGGGGCTTTGTGCTTTCTTTCGTTCTGAACAAGTGTTACTGTTTTCTGCACAAAAGCGATTCAGCGAAGCAATGTGAACAGGCACAGAGAAGGTGCTAGCATGGAATTCTCTGCCTGCCTTTCCCCAGTGCTCTGCAAGCTCTCCAGGACTACATAAAATCTGGGGCTCTGTGCTTTCTTTCGTTCTGAACAAGTCTCACTGTTTTCTGCACAAAAGCGATCCTGCGAAGCAATGTGAACACTTCTCCTTCCCAGGTAAAGAGAAGGTGCTAGCAGGGAAATCTCTGCCTGCCTTTCCCCAGTGCTCTGCAAGCTCTCCAGGACAACATAAAATCTTTGGCTCTGTGCTTTCTTTCGTTCTGAACAAGTGTTACTGTTTTCTGCACAAAAGCGATTCTGCGAAGCAATGTGAACACTTCTGCTTCCCAGGCACAGAGAAGGTGCTAGCAGGGAAATCTCTGCCTGCTTTTCCCCAGTGCTCTGCAAGCTCTCCAGAGCAACATAAAATCTGGGGCTCTGTGCTTTCTTTCGTTCTGAACAAGTGTTACTGTTTTCTGCACAAAAGCGATTCTGCGAAGCAATGTGAACACTTCTGCTTCCCAGGCACAGAGAAGGTGCTAGCAGGGAAATCTCTGCCTGCCTTTCCCCAGTGCTCTGCAAGCTCTCCAGGACAACATAAAATCTGGGGCTCTGTGCTGTCTTTCATTCTGAACAAGTGTTAGTGTTTTCTGCACAAAAGCGATCCTGCGAAGCAATGTGAACACTTCTGCTTCCCAGGCACAGAGAAGGTGCTAGCAGGGAAATCTCTGCCTGCCTTTCCCCAGTGCTCTGCAACTTCGCCAGGGCAACAGCAAATCTGGGGCTCTGTGCTTTCTTTCGTTCTGAACAAGTGTTAGTGTTTTCTGCACAAAAGCGATTCTGCGAAGCAATATGAACACTTCTGCTTCCCAGGCACAGAGAAGGTGCTAGCAGGGAATTCTCTGCCTGCCTTTCCCCAGTGCTCTGCAAGCTCTCCAGGACAACATAAAATCTGGGGCTCTGTGCTGTCTTTCATTCTGAACAAGTGTTAGTGTTTTCTGCACAAAAGCGATCCTGCGAAGCAATATGAACACTTCTCCTTCCCAGGCACAGAGAAGGTGCTAGCAGGGAATTCTCTGCCTGCCTTTCCCCAGTGCTCTGCAAGTACTCCAGGACAACATAGAATCTGGGGCTCTGTGCTTTCTTCCGTTCTGAACAAATGTTAGTGTTTTCTGCACAAAAGCGATTCTGCGAAGCAATGTGAACAGGCACAGAGAAGGTGCTAGCAGGGAATTCTCTGCCCGCCTTTCCCCAGTGCTCTGCAAGCTCTCCAGGACAACATAGAATCTGGGGCTCTGTGCTTTCTTTCGTTCTGAACAAATGTTAGTGTTTTCTGCAAAAAAGCGATTCTGCGAAGCAATGTGAACAGGCACAGAGAAGGTGCTAGCATGGAATTCTCTGCCTGCCTTTCCCCAGTGCTCTGCAAGCTCTCCAGGACAACATAAAATCTGGGGCTCTGTGCTTTCTTTCGTTCTGAACAAGTGTTAGTGTTTTCTGCACAAAAGCGATCCTGCGAAGCAATGTGAACACTTCTCCTTCCCAGGTAAAGAGAAGGTGCTAGCAGGGAATTCTCTGCCTGCCTTTCCCCAGTGCTCTGCAAGCTCTGCAGGACAACAGCAAATCTGGGGCTCTGTGCTTTCTTTTGTTCTGAACAAGTGTTACTGTTTTCTGCACAAATCCGATTCTGCGAAGCAACGTGAACACTTCTGCTTCCCAGGCACAGAGAAGGTGCTAGCAGGGAATTCTCTGCCTGCCTTTACCCAGTGCTCTGCAAGCTCTCCAGGACAACATAAAATCTGGGGCTCTGTGCTTTCTTTCCTTCTGAACAAGTGTTACTGTTTTCTGCACAAAAGCGATTCTGCGAAGCAATGTGAACACTTCTGCTTCCCAGGCACAGAGAAGGTGCTAGCAGGGAATTCTCTGCCTGCCTTTCCACAGTGCTCTGCAAGCTCTCCAGGACAACATAAAATCTGGGGCTCTGTGCTTTCTTTCCTTCTGAACAAGTGTTACTGTTTTCTGCACAAAAGCGATTCTGCGAAGCAATGTGAACACTTCTGCTTCCCAGGCACAGAGAAGGTGCTAGCAGGGAATTCTCTGCCTGCCTTTCCACAGTGCTCTGCAAGCTCTCCAGGAAAACATAGAATCTGGGGCTCTGTGCTTTCTTTCGTTCTGAACAAGTGTTACTGTTTTCTGCACAAAAGCGATTCTGCGAAGCAATGTGAACACTTCTGCTTCCCAGGCACAGAGAAGGTGCTAGCAGGGAATTCTCTGCCTGCCTTTCCCCAGTGTTCTGAAAGCTCTCCAGGACAACAGCAAATCTGGGGCTCTGTGCTTTCATTCGTTCTGAACAAGTGTTACTGTTTTCTGCATAAAAGCTTATTCTGCGAAGCAATGTGAACAGGCACAGAGAAAGTGCTAGCAGGGAATTCTCTGCCTGCCTTTCCCCAGTGCTCTGCAAGCTCTCCAGGACAACAGCAAATCTGGGGCTCTGTGCTTTCTTTCGTTCTGAACAAGTGTTAGTGTTTTCTGCACAAAAGCGATTCTGCGAAGCAATGTGAACAGGCACAGAGAAGGTGCTAGCATGGAATTCTCTGCCTGCCTTTCCCCAGTGCTCTGCAAGCTCTCCAGGACAACATAAAATCTGGGGCTCTGTGCTTTCTTTCGTTCTGAACAAGTCTCACTGTTTTCTGCACAAAAGCGATTCTGCCAAGCAATGTGATCACTTCTCCTTCCCAGGCACAGAGAAGGTGCTAGCAGGGAAATCTCTGCCTGCCTTTCCCCAGTGCTCTGCAAGCTCTCCAGGACAAAATAAAATCTGGGGCTCTGTGCTTTCTTTCGTTCTGAACAAGTGTTACAGTTTTCTGCACAAAAGCGATTCTGCGAAGCAATATGAACACTTCTGCTTCCCAGGCACAGAGAAGGTGCTAGCAGGGAATTCTCTGCCTGATTTTCCCCAGTGCTCTGCAAGCTCTCCAGAGCAACATAAAATCTGGGGCTCTGTGCTTTCTTTCGTTCTGAACAAGTGTTACTGTTTTCTGCACAAAAGCGATTCTGCGAAGCAATGTGAACACTTCTGCTTCCCAGGCACAGAGAAGGTGCTAGCAGGGAATTCTCTGCCTGCCTTTCCCCAGTGCTCTGCAAGCTCTCCAGGACAACATAAAATCTGGGGCTCTGTGCTTTCTTTCGTTCTGAACAAGTCTCACTGTTTTCTGCACAAAAGCGATCCTGCGAAGCAATGTGAACACTTCTGCTTCCCAGGCACAGAGAAGGTGCTAGCAGGGAATTCTCTGCCTGCTTTTCCCCAGTGCTCTGCAAGCTCTCCAGGACAACATAAAATCTGGGGCTCTGTGCTTTCTTTCGTTCTGAACAAGTGTTACTGTTTTCTGCACAAAAGCGATTCTGCGAAGCAATGTGAACAGGCACAGAGAAGGTGCTAGCAGGGAATTCTCTGCCTGCCTTTCCCCAGTGCTCTTCAAGCTCTCCAGGACAACATAGAATCTGGGGCTCTGTGCTTTCTTTCGTTCTGAACAAGTGTTACTGTTTTCTGCACAAAAGCGATTCTGCGAAGCAATGTGAACAGGCACAGAGAAGGTGCTAGCATGGAATTCTCTGCCTGCCTTTCCCCAGTGCTCTGCAAGCTCTCCAGGACAACATCAAATCTGGGGCTCTGTGCTTTCTTTCGTTCTGAACAAGTGTTAGTGTTTTCTGCACAAAAGCGATCCTGCGAAGCAATGTGAACACTTCTCCTTCCCAGGTAAAGAGAAGGTGCTAGCAGGGAAATCTCTGCTTGCCTTTCCCCAGTGCTCTGCAAGCTCTCCAGGACAACATAAAATCTGGGGCTTTGTGCTTTCTTTCGTTCTGAACAAGTGTTACTGTTTTCTGCACAAAAGCGATTCAGCGAAGCAATGTGAACAGGCACAGAGAAGGTGCTAGCATGGAATTCTCTGCCTGCCTTTCCCCAGTGCTCTGCAAGCTCTCCAGGACTACATAAAATCTGGGGCTCTGTGCTTTCTTTCGTTCTGAACAAGTCTCACTGTTTTCTGCACAAAAGCGATCCTGCGAAGCAATGTGAACACTTCTCCTTCCCAGGTAAAGAGAAGGTGCTAGCAGGGAAATCTCTGCCTGCCTTTCCCCAGTGCTCTGCAAGCTCTCCAGGACAACATAAAATCTTTGGCTCTGTGCTTTCTTTCGTTCTGAACAAGTGTTACTGTTTTCTGCACAAAAGCGATTCTGCGAAGCAATGTGAACACTTCTGCTTCCCAGGCACAGAGAAGGTGCTAGCAGGGAAATCTCTGCCTGCTTTTCCCCAGTGCTCTGCAAGCTCTCCAGAGCAACATAAAATCTGGGGCTCTGTGCTTTCTTTCGTTCTGAACAAGTGTTACTGTTTTCTGCACAAAAGCGATTCTGCGAAGCAATGTGAACACTTCTGCTTCCCAGGCACAGAGAAGGTGCTAGCAGGGAAATCTCTGCCTGCCTTTCCCCAGTGCTCTGCAAGCTCTCCAGGACAACATAAAATCTGGGGCTCTGTGCTGTCTTTCATTCTGAACAAGTGTTAGTGTTTTCTGCACAAAAGCGATCCTGCGAAGCAATGTGAACACTTCTGCTTCCCAGGCACAGAGAAGGTGCTAGCAGGGAAATCTCTGCCTGCCTTTCCCCAGTGCTCTGCAACTTCGCCAGGGCAACAGCAAATCTGGGGCTCTGTGCTTTCTTTCGTTCTGAACAAGTGTTAGTGTTTTCTGCACAAAAGCGATTCTGCGAAGCAATATGAACACTTCTGCTTCCCAGGCACAGAGAAGGTGCTAGCAGGGAATTCTCTGCCTGCCTTTCCCCAGTGCTCTGCAAGCTCTCCAGGACAACATAAAATCTGGGGCTCTGTGCTGTCTTTCATTCTGAACAAGTGTTAGTGTTTTCTGCACAAAAGCGATCCTGCGAAGCAATATGAACACTTCTCCTTCCCAGGCACAGAGAAGGTGCTAGCAGGGAATTCTCTGCCTGCCTTTCCCCAGTGCTCTGCAAGTACTCCAGGACAACATAGAATCTGGGGCTCTGTGCTTTCTTCCGTTCTGAACAAATGTTAGTGTTTTCTGCACAAAAGCGATTCTGCGAAGCAATGTGAACAGGCACAGAGAAGGTGCTAGCAGGGAATTCTCTGCCCGCCTTTCCCCAGTGCTCTGCAAGCTCTCCAGGACAACATAGAATCTGGGGCTCTGTGCTTTCTTTCGTTCTGAACAAATGTTAGTGTTTTCTGCAAAAAAGCGATTCTGCGAAGCAATGTGAACAGGCACAGAGAAGGTGCTAGCATGGAATTCTCTGCCTGCCTTTCCCCAGTGCTCTGCAAGCTCTCCAGGACAACATAAAATCTGGGGCTCTGTGCTTTCTTTCGTTCTGAACAAGTGTTAGTGTTTTCTGCACAAAAGCGATCCTGCGAAGCAATGTGAACACTTCTCCTTCCCAGGTAAAGAGAAGGTGCTAGCAGGGAATTCTCTGCCTGCCTTTCCCCAGTGCTCTGCAAGCTCTCCAGGACAACAGCAAATCTGGGGCTCTGTGCTTTCTTTTGTTCTGAACAAGTGTTACTGTTTTCTGCACAAATCCGATTCTGCGAAGCAACGTGAACACTTCTGCTTCCCAGGCACAGAGAAGGTGCTAGCAGGGAATTCTCTGCCTGCCTTTACCCAGTGCTCTGCAAGCTCTCCAGGACAACATAAAATCTGGGGCTCTGTGCTTTCTTTCCTTCTGAACAAGTGTTACTGTTTTCTGCACAAAAGCGATTCTGCGAAGCAATGTGAACACTTCTGCTTCCCAGGCACAGAGAAGGTGCTAGCAGGGAATTCTCTGCCTGCCTTTCCACAGTGCTCTGCAAGCTCTCCAGGACAACATAAAATCTGGGGCTCTGTGCTTTCTTTCCTTCTGAACAAGTGTTACTGTTTTCTGCACAAAAGCGATTCTGCGAAGCAATGTGAACACTTCTGCTTCCCAGGCACAGAGAAGGTGCTAGCAGGGAATTCTCTGCCTGCCTTTCCACAGTGCTCTGCAAGCTCTCCAGGAAAACATAGAATCTGGGGCTCTGTGCTTTCTTTCGTTCTGAACAAGTGTTACTGTTTTCTGCACAAAAGCGATTCTGCGAAGCAATGTGAACACTTCTGCTTCCCAGGCACAGAGAAGGTGCTAGCAGGGAATTCTCTGCCTGCCTTTCCCCAGTGTTCTGAAAGCTCTCCAGGACAACAGCAAATCTGGGGCTCTGTGCTTTCATTCGTTCTGAACAAGTGTTACTGTTTTCTGCATAAAAGCTTATTCTGCGAAGCAATGTGAACAGGCACAGAGAAAGTGCTAGCAGGGAATTCTCTGCCTGCCTTTCCCCAGTGCTCTGCAAGCTCTCCAGGACAACAGCAAATCTGGGGCTCTGTGCTTTCTTTCGTTCTGAACAAGTGTTAGTGTTTTCTGCACAAAAGCGATTCTGCGAAGCAATGTGAACAGGCACAGAGAAGGTGCTAGCATGGAATTCTCTGCCTGCCTTTCCCCAGTGCTCTGCAAGCTCTCCAGGACAACATAAAATCTGGGGCTCTGTGCTTTCTTTCGTTCTGAACAAGTCTCACTGTTTTCTGCACAAAAGCGATTCTGCCAAGCAATGTGATCACTTCTCCTTCCCAGGCACAGAGAAGGTGCTAGCAGGGAAATCTCTGCCTGCCTTTCCCCAGTGCTCTGCAAGCTCTCCAGGACAAAATAAAATCTGGGGCTCTGTGCTTTCTTTCGTTCTGAACAAGTGTTACAGTTTTCTGCACAAAAGCGATTCTGCGAAGCAATATGAACACTTCTGCTTCCCAGGCACAGAGAAGGTGCTAGCAGGGAATTCTCTGCCTGATTTTCCCCAGTGCTCTGCAAGCTCTCCAGAGCAACATAAAATCTGGGGCTCTGTGCTTTCTTTCGTTCTGAACAAGTGTTACTGTTTTCTGCACAAAAGCGATTCTGCGAAGCAATGTGAACACTTCTGCTTCCCAGGCACAGAGAAGGTGCTAGCAGGGAATTCTCTGCCTGCCTTTCCCCAGTGCTCTGCAAGCTCTCCAGGACAACATAAAATCTGGGGCTCTGTGCTTTCTTTCGTTCTGAACAAGTCTCACTGTTTTCTGCACAAAAGCGATCCTGCGAAGCAATGTGAACACTTCTGCTTCCCAGGCACAGAGAAGGTGCTAGCAGGGAATTCTCTGCCTGCTTTTCCCCAGTGCTCTGCAAGCTCTCCAGGACAACATAAAATCTGGGGCTCTGTGCTTTCTTTCGTTCTGAACAAGTGTTACTGTTTTCTGCACAAAAGCGATTCTGCGAAGCAATGTGAACAGGCACAGAGAAGGTGCTAGCAGGGAATTCTCTGCCTGCCTTTCCCCAGTGCTCTGCAAGCTCTCCAGGGCAACATAAAATCTGGGGCTCTGTGCTTTCTTTCGTTCTGAACAAGTGTTACTGTTTTCTGCACAAAAGCGATTCTGCGAAGCAATGTGAACACTTCTGCTTCCCAGGCACAGAGAAGGTGCTAGCAGGGAATTCTCTGACTGCTTTTCCCCAGTGCTCTGCAAGCTCTCCAGAGCAACATAAAATCTGGGGCTCTGTGCTTTCTTTCGTTCTGAACAAGTGTTACTGTTTTCTGCACAAAAGCGATTCTGCGAAGCAATGTGAACACTTCTGCTGGCCAGGCACAGAGAAGGTGCTAGCAGGGAATTCTCTGCCTGCCTTTACCCAGTGCTCTGCAAGCTCTCCAGGACAACATAAAATCTGGGGCTCTGTGCTTTCTTTCGTTCTGAACAAGTGTTAGTGTTTTCTGCACAAAAGCGATTCTGCCAAGCAATGTGAACAGGCACAGAGAAGGTGCTAGCAGGGAATTCTCTGCCTGCCTTTCCCCAGTGCTCTGCAAGCTCTCCAGGACAACATAATATCTGGGGCTCTGTGCTTTCTTTCGTTCTGAACAAATGTTAGTGTTTTCTGCAAAAAAGCGATTCTGCGAAGCAATGTGAACAGGCACAGAGAAGGTGCTAGCATGGAATTCTCTGCCTGCCTTTCCCCAGTGCTCTGCAAGCTCTCCAGGACAACATAAAATCTGGGGCTCTGTGCTTTCTTTTGTTCTGAACAAGTCTCACTGTTTTCTGCACAAAAGCGATTCTGCGAAGCAATGTGAACAGGCACAGAGAAGGTGCTAGCAGGGAATTCTCTGCCTGCCTTTCCCCAGTGCTCTGCAAGCTCTCCAGGACAACATAAAATCTGCGGCTCTGTGCTTTCTTTCGTTCTGAACAAGTGTTACTGGTTTCTGCACAAAAGCGACTCTGCGAAGCAATGTGAACACTTCTGCTTCCCAGGCACAGAGAAGGTGCTAGCAGGGAATTCTCTGCCTGCTTTTCCCCAGTGCTCTGCTAGCTCTCCAGAGCAACATAAAATCTGGGGCTCTGTGCTTTCTTTCGTTCTGAACAAGTGTTAGTGTTTTCTGCACAAAAGCGATTCTGCGAAGCAATGTGAACACTTCTGCTTCCCAGGCACAGAGAAGGTGCTAGCAGGGAATTCTCTGCCTGCCTTTACCCAGTGCTCTGCAAGCTCTCCAGAACAACAGAAAAACTGGGGCTCTGTGCTTTCTTCCGTTCTGAACAAATGTTAGTGTTTTCTGCAAAAAAGCGATTCTGCGAAGCAATGTGAACAGGCACAGAGAATGTGCTAGCAGGGAATTCTCTGCCTGCCTTTCCACAGTGCTCTGCAAGCTCTCCAGGACAACATAAAATCTGGGGCTCTGTGCTGTCTTTCATTCTGAACAAGTGTTAGTGTTTTCTGCACAAAAGCGATCCTGCGAAGCAATGTGAACACTTCTCCTTCCCAGGCACAGAGAAGGTGCTACCAGGGAAATCTCTGCCTGCCTTTCCCCAGTGCTCTGCAACTTCGCCAGGGCAACATCAAATCTGGGGCTCTGTGCTTTCTTTCGTTCTGAACAAGTGTTACTGTTTTCTGCACAAAAGCGATTCTGCGAAGCAATGTGAACACTTCTGCTTCCCAGGCACATAGAAGGTGCTAGCAGGGAATTCTCTGCCTGCCTTTCCCCAGTGCTCTGCAAGCTCTCCAGGACAACATAAAATCTGGGGCTCTGTGCTTTCTTTCGTTCTGAACAAATGTTAGTGTTTTCTGCAAAAAAGCGATTCTGCGATCAATGTGAACAGGCACAGAGAAGGTGCTAGCAGGGAATTCTCTGCCTGCCTTTCCCCAGTGCTCTGCAAGCTCTCCAGGACAACATAAAATCTGGGGCTCTGTGCTGTCTTTCATTCTGAACAAGTGTTACTGTTTTCTGCACAGAAGCGATCCTGCGAAGCAATGTGAACACTTCTCCTTCCCAGGCACAGAGAAGGTGCTAGCAGGGAATTCTCTGCCTGCCTTTCCCCAGTGCTCTGCAACTTCTCCAGGGCAACATCAAATCTGGGGCTCTGTGCTTTCTTTCGTTCTGAACAAGTGTTAGTGTTTTCTGCACAAAAGCGATCCTGCGAAGCAATGTGAACAGGCACAGAGAAGGTGCTAGCAGGGAATTCTCTGCCTGCCTTTCCCCAGTGCTCTGCAAGCTCTCCACGACAACATAAAATCTGGGGCTCTGTGCTTTCTTCCGTTCTGAACAAGTGTTAGTGTTTTCTGCACAAAAGCGATTCTGCGAAGCAATGTGAACACTTCTCCTTCCAACGTAAAGAGAAGGTGCTAGCAGGGAATTCTCTGCCTGCCTTTCCCCAGTGCTCTGCAACTTCGCCAGGGCAACATCAAATCTGGGGCTCTGTGCTTTCTTTCGTTCTGAACAAGTGTTAGTGTTTTCTGCACAAAAGCGATTCTGCGAAGCAATAAGAACACTTCTCCTTCCCAGGCACAGAGAAGGTGCTAGCAGGGAATTCTCTGTCTGCCTTTCCCCTATGCTCTGCAAGCTCTCCAGGACAACATAGAATCTGGGGCTCTGTGCTTTCTTTCGTTCTGAACAAGTGTCACTCTTTTCTGCACAAAAGCGATTCTGCTAAGCAATGTGAACAGGCACAGAGAAGGTGCTAGCAGGGAATTCTCTGCCTGCCTTTCCCTAGTGCTCTGCAAGCTCTCCAGGACAACATAAAATCTGGGTCTCTGTGCTGTCTTTCATTCTGAACAAGTGTTAGTGTTTTCTGCACAAAAGCGATTCTGCGAAGCAATGTGAACAGGCACAGAGAAGGTGCTAGCAGGGAATTCTCTGCCTGCCTTTCCCTAGTGCTCTGCAAGCTCTCCAGGACAACATAAAATCTGGGGCTCTGTGCTTTCTTTCGTTCTGAGCAAGTGTTACTGTTTTCTGCACAAATCCGATTCTGCGACACAATGTGAACACTTCTGCTTCCCAGGCACAGAGAAGGTGCTAGCAGGGAATTCTCTGCCTGCCTTTCCCCAGTGCTCTGCAAGCTCTCCAGGACAACATAAAATCTGGGGCTCTGTGCTTTCTTCCGTTCTGAACAAGTGTTAGTGTTTTCTGCACAAAAGCGATCCTGCGAAGCAATGTGAACACTTCTCCTTCCCAGGTAAAGAGAAGGTGCTAGGAGGGAATTCTCTGCCTGCCTTTCCCCAGTGCAACTTCTCCAGGACAACAGCAAATCTGGGGCTCTGTGCTTTCTTTCGTTCTGAACAAGTGTTAGTGTTTTCTGCACAAAAGCGATTCTGCGAAGCAATGTGAACAGGCACAGAGAAGGTGCTAGCAGGGAATTCTCTGCCTGCCTTTCCCCAGTGCTCTGCAAGCTCTCCAGGACAACAGCAAATCTGGGGCTCTGTGCTTTCTTTCGTTCTGAACAAGTGTTAGTGTTTTCTGCACAAAAGCGATCCTGCGAAGCAATGTGAACAGGCACAGAGAAGGTGCTAGCAGGGAATTCTCTGCCTGCCTTTCCCCAGTGCTCTGCAAGCTCTCCAGGACAGCATAAAATCTGGGGCTCTGTGCTTTCTTTCGTTCTGAACAAGTGTTAGTGTTTTCTGCACAAAAGCGATCCTGCGAAGCAATGTGAACACTTCTCCTTCCCAGGTAAAGAGAAGGTGCTAGCAGGGAATTCTCTGCCTGCCTTTCCCCAGTGCTCTGCAACTTCGCCAGGACAACATAAAATCTGGGGCTCTGTGCTTTCTTTCGTTCTGAACAAGTGTTACTGTTTTCTGCACAAAAGCGATTCTGCCAATCAATGTGAACAGGCACAGAGAAGGTGCTAGCAGGGAATTCTCTGCCTGCCTTTCCCCAGTGCTCTGCAAGCTCTCCAGGACAACATAAAATCTGGGGCTCTGTGCTTTCTTCCGTTCTGAACAAGTGTTAGTGTTTTCTGCACAAAAGCGATTCTGCGAAGCAATGTGAACACTTCTGCTTCCCAGGCACAGAGAAGGTGCTTAGCAGGGAATTCTCTGCCTGCCTTTCCACAGTGCAACTTCTCCAGGGCAACATAAAATCTGGGGCTCTGTGCTTTCTTCCGTTCTGAACAAGTGTTAGTGTTTTCTGCACAAAAGCGATTCTGCGAAGCAATGTGAACAGGCACAGAGAAGGTGCTAGCAGGGAATTCTCTGCCTGCCTTTCCCCAGTGCTCTGCAAGCTCTCCAGGACAACATAAAATCTGGGGCTCTGTGCTTTCTTTCGTTCTGAACAAGTGTTAGTGTTTTCTGCACAAAAGCGATCCTGCGAAGCAATGTGAACACTTCTCCTTCCAACGTAAAGAGAAGGTGCTAGCAGGGAATTCTCTGCCTGCCTTTCCCCAGTGCTCTGCAACTTCGCCAGGGCAACAGCAAATCTGGGGCTCTGTGCTTTCTTTCGTTCTGAACAAGTGTTAGTGTTTTCTGCACAAAAGCGATTCTGCGAAGCAATGTGAACACTTCTGCTTCCCAGGCACATAGAAGGTGCTAGCAGGGAATTCTCTGCCTGCCTTTCCCCAGTGCTCTGCAAGCTCTCCAGAGCAACATGAAATCTGGGGCTCTGTGCTTTCTTTCGTTCTGAACAAGTGTTAGTGTTTTCTGCACAAAAGCGATCCTGAGAAGCAATGTGAACAGGCACAGAGAAGGTGCTAGCAGGGAATTCTCTGCCTGCCTTTCCCCAGTGCTCTGCAAGCTCTCCAGGACAACATAAAATCTGGGGCTCTGTGCTGTCTTTGATTCTGAACAAGTGTTAGTGTTTTCTGCACAAAAGCGATCCTGCGAAGCAATGTGAACACTTCTCCTTCCCAGGCACAGAGAAGGTGCTAGCAGGGAATTCTTTGCCTGCCTTTCCCCAGTGCTCTGCAAGCTCTCCAGAGCAACAACAAATCTGGGGCTCTGTGCTTTCTTTCGTTCTGAACAAGTGTTAGTGTTTTCTGCACAAAAGCAATTCTGCGAAGCAATATGAACACTTCTCCTTCCCAGGCACAGAGAAGGTGCTAGCAGGGAATTCTCTGCCTGTTTTTCCCCAGTGCTCTGAAAGCTCTCCAGGACAACATAAAATCTGGGGCTCTGTGCTTTCTTTCGTTCTGAACAAGTGTTACTGTTTTCTGCACAAAAGCGATTCTACGAAGCAATGTGAACACTTCTGCTTCCCAGGCACAGAGAAGGTGATAGCAGGGAATTCTCTGCCTGCCTTTCCACAGTGCTCTGCAAGCTCTCCAGGACAACATAGAATCTGGGGCTCTGTGCTTTCTTTCGTTCTGAACAAGTGTTACTGTTTTATGCACAAAAGTGATTCTGCGAAGCAATGTGAACACTTCTGCTTCCCAGGCACAGAGAAGGTGCTAGCAGGGAATTCTCTGCCTGCCTTTCCCCAGTGCTCTGCAAGCTCTCCAGGACAACATAAAATCTGGGGCTCTGTGCTTTCTTTCGTTCTGAACAAGTCTCACTGTTTTCTGCACAAAAGCGATTCTGCGAAGCAATGTGAACAGGCACAGAGAAGGTGCTAGCAGGGAATTCTGTGCCTGCCTTTCCCCAGTGCTCTGCAAGCTCTCCAGGACAACATAAAATCTGGGGCTCTGTGCTTTCTTTCGTTCTGAGCAAGTGTTACTGTTTTCTGCACAAAAGCGATTCTGCGAAGCAATGTGAACACTTCTGCTTCCCAGGCACAGAGAAGGTGCTAGCAGGGAATTCTCTGCCTGCCTTTCCCCAGTGCTCTGCAAGCTCTCCAGGACAACATAAAATCTGGGGCTCTGTGCTTTCTTCCGTTCCGAACAAGTGTTAGTGTTTTCTGCACAAAAGCGATCCTGCGAAGCAATGGGAACACTTCTGCTACCCAGGCACAGAGAAGGTGCTAGCAGAGAATTCTCTGTCTGCCTTTCCCCAGTGCTCTGCAAGCTCTCCAGGACAATATAGAATCTGGGGCTCTGTGCTTTCTTTTGTTCTGAACATGTGTTACAGTTTTCTGCACAAAAGCGATCTTGCGAAGCAATGTGAACACTTCTGCTTCCCAGGCACAGAGAAGGTGCTAGCAGGGAATTCTCTGCCTGCCTTTCCCTAGTGCTCTGCAAGCTCTCCAGGACAACATAAAATCTGGGTCTCTGTATTGTCTTTCATTCTGAACAAGTGTTAGTGTTTTCTGCACAAAAGCGGTTCTGCGAAGCAATGTGAACAGGCACAGAGAAGGTGCTAGCAGGGAATTCTCTGCCTGCCTTTACCCAGTGCTCTGCAAGCTCTCCAGGACAACATAAAATCTGGGTCTCTGTATTGTCTTTCATTCTGAACAAGTGTTAGTGTTTTCTGCACAAAAGCGATTCTGCGAAGCAATGTGAACAGGCACAGAGAAGGTGCTAGCAGGGAATTCTCTGCCTGCCTTTCCCTAGTGCTCTGCAAGCTCTCCAGGACAACATAAAATCTGGGGCTCTGTGCTTTCTTTCGTTCTGAGCAAGTGTTACTGTTTTCAGCACAAAAGCGATTCTGCGAAGCAATGTGAACACTTCGGCTTCCCAGGCACAGAGAAGGTGCTAGCAGGGAATTCTCTGCCTGCTTTTCCGCAGTGCTCTGCAAGCTCTCCAGGACAACATAAAATCTGGGGCTCTGTGCTTTCTTTCGTTCTGAACAAGTCTCACTGTTTTCTGCACAAAAGCGATTCTGCGAAGCAATGTGAACAGGCACAGAGAAGGTGCTAGCAGGGAATTCTCTGCCTGCCTTTCCCCAGTGCTCTGCAAGCTCTCCAGGACAACATAAAATCTGGGGCTCTGTGCTGTCTTTCATTCTGAACAAGTGTTAGTGTTTTCTGCACAAAAGCGATCCTGCGAAGCAATGTGAACACTTCTCCTTCCCAGGCACAGAGAAGGTGCTAGCAGGGAATTCTCTGCCTGCCTTTCCCCAGTGCTCTGCAACTTCGCCAGGGCAACATCAAATCTGGGGCTCTGTGCTTTCCTTCGTTCTGAACAAGTGTTACTGTTTTCTGCACAAAAGCGGTTCTGCGAAGCAATAAGAACACTTCTCCTTACCAGGCACAGTGAAGGTGCTAGCAGGGAATTCTCTGCCTGCCTTTCCCCAGTGTTCTGCAAGCTCTCCAAATCAACAACAAATCTGGGGCTCTGTGCTTTCTTTCGTTCTGAACAAGTGTTAGTGTTTTCTGCACAAAAGCGATCCTGCGAAGCAATGTGAACACATCTGCTTCCCAGGCACAGAGAAGGTCCTAGCAGGGAATTCTGTGCCTGCCTTTCCCCAGTGCTCTGCAACTTCTCCAGGACAACAGCAAATCTGGGGCTCTGTGCTGTCTTTCATTCTGAACAAGTGTTAGTGTTTTCTGCACAAAAGCGATCCTGCGAAGCAATGTGAACACTTCTCCTTCCCAGGCACAGAGAAGGTGCTAGCAGGGAATTCTCTGCCTGCCTTTCCCCAGTGCTCTGCAACTTCGCCAGGGCAACATCAAATCTGGGGCTCTGTGCTTTCCTTCGTTCTGAACAAGTGTTACTGTTTTCTGCACAAAAGCGATCCTGCGAAGCAATGTGAACACATCTGCTTCCCAGGCACAGAGAAGGTCCTAGCAGGGAATTCTGTGCCTGCCTTTCCTCAGTGCTCTGCAAGCTCTCCAGGACAACATAAAATCTGGCGTTCTGTGCTTTCTTTCATTCTGAACAAGTGTTAGTGTTTTCTGCACAAAAGCGATTCTGCGAAGCAATGTGAACACTTGTGCTTCCCAGGCACAGAGAAGGTGCTAGCAGGGAATTCTCTGCCTGCCTTTCCCCAGTGCTCTGCAAGCTCTCCAGGACAACATAAAATCTGGGGCTCTGTGCTTTCTTCCGTTCCGAACAAGTGTTAGTGTTTTCTGCACAAAAGCGATCCTGCGAAGCAATGGGAACACTTCTGCTACCCAGGCACAGAGAAGGTGCTAGCAGAGAATTCTCTGTCTGCCTTTCCCCAGTGCTCTGCAAGCTCTCCAGGACAATATAGAATCTGGGGCTCTGTGCTTTCTTTTGTTCTGAACATGTGTTACAGTTTTCTGCACAAAAGCGATCTTGCGAAGCAATGTGAACACTTCTGCTTCCCAGGCACAGAGAAGGTGCTAGCAGGGAATTCTCTGCCTGCCTTTCCCCAGTGCTCTGCAAGCTCTCCAGGACAACATAAAATCTGGGTCTCTGTATTGTCTTTCATTCTGAACAAGTGTTAGTGTTTTCTGCACAAAAGCGGTTCTGCGAAGCAATGTGAACAGGCACAGAGAAGGTGCTAGCAGGGAATTCTCTGCCTGCCTTTACCCAGTGCTCTGCAAGCTCTCCAGGACAACATAAAATCTGGGTCTCTGTATTGTCTTTCATTCTGAACAAGTGTTAGTGTTTTCTGCACAAAAGCGATTCTGCGAAGCAATGTGAACAGGCACAGAGAAGGTGCTAGCAGGGAATTCTCTGCCTGCCTTTCCCCAGTGCTCTGCAAGCTCTCCAGGACAACATAAAATCTGGGGCTCTGTGCTTTCTTTCGTTCTGAACAAGTGTTACTGTTTTCAGCACAAAAGCGATTCTGCGAAGCAATGTGAACACTTCGGCTTCCCAGGCACAGAGAAGGTGCTAGCAGGGAATTCTCTGCCTGCTTTTCCGCAGTGCTCTGCAAGCTCTCCAGGACAACATAAAATCTGGGGCTCTGTGCTTTCTTTCGTTCTGAACAAGTCTCACTGTTTTCTGCACAAAAGCGATTCTGCGAAGCAATGTGAACAGGCACAGAGAAGGTGCTAGCAGGGAATTCTCTGCCTGCCTTTCCCCAGTGCTCTGCAAGCTCTCCAGGACAACATAAAATCTGGGGCTCTGTGCTGTCTTTCATTCTGAACAAGTGTTAGTGTTTTCTGCACAAAAGCGATCCTGCGAAGCAATGTGAACACTTCTCCTTCCCTGGCACAGAGAAGGTGCTAGCAGGGAAATCTCTGCCTGCCTTTCCCCAGTGCTCTGCAACTTCGCCAGGGCAACATCAAATCTGGGGCTCTGTGCTTTCCTTCGTTCTGAACAAGTGTTACTGTTTTCTGCACAAAAGCGGTTCTGCGAAGCAATAAGAACACTTCTCCTTACCAGGCACAGTGAAGGTGCTAGCAGGGAATTCTCTGCCTGCCTTTCCCCAGTGTTCTGCAAGCTCTCCAGGAAAACATAGAATCTGGGGCTCTGTGCTTTCTTTCGTTCTGAACAAGTGTTAGTGTTTTCTGCACAAAAGCGATTCTGCGAAGCAATATGAACACTTCTCCTTCCCAGGCACAGAGAAGGTGCTAGCAGGGAATTCTCTGCCTGCTTTTCCCCAGTGCTCTGCAAGCTCTCCAGGACAACAGCAAATCTTGGGCTCTGTGCTTTCTTTCGTTCTGAACAAGTGTTACTGTTTTCTGCACAAAAGCGATTCTGCGAAGCAATGTGAACACTTGTGCTTCCCAGGCACAGAGAAGGTGCTAGCAGGGAATTCTGTGCCTGCCTTTCCCCAGTGCTCTGCAAACTCTCCAGAGCAACATAAAATCTGGGGCTCTGTGCTTTCTTTCCTTCTGAACAAGTGTTAGTGTTTTCTGCACAAAAGCGATTCTGCGAAGCAATGTGAACACTTCTGCTTCCCAGGCACAGAGAAGGTGCTAGCAGGGAATTCTCTGCCTGCCTTTCCCCAGTGCTCTGCAAGCTCTCCAGGACAACATAAAATCTGGGGCTCTGTGCTTTCTTCCGTTCTGAACAAGTGTTAGTGTTTTCTGCACAAAAGCGATCCTGCGAAGCAATGGGAACACTTCTGCTACCCAGGCACAGAGAAGGTGCTAGAAGAGAATTCTCTGTCTGCCTTTCCCCAGTGCTCTGCAAGCTCTCCAGGACAATATAGAATCTGGGGCTCTGTGCTTTCTTTTGTTCTGAACATGTGTTACAGTTTTCTGCACAAAAGCGATCTTGCGAAGCAATGTGAACACTTCTGCTTCCCAGGCACAGAGAAGGTGCTAGCAGGGAATTCTCTGCCTGCCTTTCCCTAGTGCTCTGCAAGCTCTCCAGGACAACATAAAATCTGGGTCTCTGTATTGTCTTTCATTCTGAACAAGTGTTAGTGTTTTCTGCACAAAAGCGATTCTGCGAAGCAATGTGAACAGGCACAGAGAAGGTGCTAGCAGGGAATTCTCTGCCTGCCTTTCCCTAGTGCTCTGCAAGCTCTCCAGGACAACATAAAATCTGGGGCTCTGTGCTTTCTTTCCTTCTGAACAAGTGTTACTGTTTTCAGCACAAAAGCGATTCTGCGAAGCAATGTGAACACTTCGGCTTCCCAGGCACAGAGAAGGTGCTAGCAGGGAATTCTCTGCCTGCCTTTCCCCAGTGCTCTGCAAGCTCTCCAGGACAACATAAAATCTGGGGCTCTGTGCTGTCTTTCATTCTGAACAAGTGTTAGTGTTTTCTGCACAAAAGCGATCCTGCGAAGCAATGTGAACACTTCTCCTTCCCAGGCACAGAGAAGGTGCTAGCAGGGAATTCTCTGCCTGCCTTTCCCCAGTGCTCTGCAACTTCGCCAGGGCAACATCAAATCTGGGGCTCTGTGCTTTCCTTCGTTCTGAACAAGTGTTACTGTTTTCTGCACAAAAGCGGTTCTGCGAAGCAATAAGAACACTTCTCCTTACCAGGCACAGTGAAGGTGCTAGCAGGGAATTCTCTGCCTGCCTTTCCCCAGTGTTCTGCAAGCTCTCCAAATCAACAACAAATCTGGGGCTCTGTGCTTTCTTTCGTTCTGAACAAGTGTTAGTGTTTTCTGCACAAAAGCGATCCTGCGAAGCAATGTGAACACATCTGCTTCCCAGGCACAGAGAAGGTCCTAGCAGGGAATTCTGTGCCTGCCTTTCCCCAGTGCTCTGCAACTTCTCCAGGACAACAGCAAATCTGGGGCTCTGTGCTGTCTTTCATTCTGAACAAGTGTTAGTGTTTTCTGCACAAAAGCGATCCTGCGAAGCAATGTGAACACTTCTCCTTCCCAGGCACAGAGAAGGTGCTAGCAGGGAATTCTCTGCCTGCCTTTCCCCAGTGCTCTGCAACTTCGCCAGGGCAACATCAAATCTGGGGCTCTGTGCTTTCCTTCGTTCTGAACAAGTGTTACTGTTTTCTGCACAAAAGCGATCCTGCGAAGCAATGTGAACACATCTGCTTCCCAGGCACAGAGAAGGTCCTAGCAGGGAATTCTGTGCCTGCCTTTCCTCAGTGCTCTGCAAGCTCTCCAGGACAACATAAAATCTGGGGCTCTGTGCTTTCTTTCATTCTGAACAAGTGTTACTGTTTTCTGCACAAAAGCGATTCTGCGAAGCAATGTGAACACTTGTGCTTCCCAGGCACAGAGAAGGTGCTAGCAGGGAATTCTCTGCCTGCCTTTCCCCAGTGCTCTGCAAGCTCTCCAGGACAACATAAAATCTGGGGCTCTGTGCTTTCTTTCGTTCTGAACAAGTGTTACTGTTTTCTGCACAAAAGCGATTCTGCGAAGCAATGTGAACACTTCTGCTTCCCAGGCACAGAGAAGGTGCTAGCAGGGAATTGTCTGCCTGCCTTTCCCCAGTGCTCTGCAAGCTCTCCAGGACAACATAAAATCTGGGGCTCTGTGCTTTCTTTCGTTCTGAACAAGTGTTACTGTTTTCTGCACAAAAGCGATTCTGCGAAGCAATGTGAACACTTCTGCTTCCCAGGCACAGAGAAGGTGCTAGCAGGGAATTCTCTGCCTGCCTTTCCCCAGTGCTCTGCAAGCTCTCCAGGACAACATAAAATCTGGGGCTCTGTGCTTTCTTTCGTTCTGAACAAGTGTTACTGTTTTCTGCACAAAAGCGATTCTGCGAAGCAATGTGAACACTTCTGCTTCCCAGGCACAGAGAAGGTGCTAGCAGGGAATTCTCTGCCTGCCTTTCCCCAGTGCTCTGCAAGCTCTCCAGGACAACATAAAATCTGGGGCTCTGTGCTTTCTTTCGTTCTGAACAAGTGTTACTGTTTTCTGCACAAAAGCGATTCTGCGAAGCAATGTGAACACTTCTGCTTCCCAGGCACAGAGAAGGTGCTAGCAGGGAATTCTCTGCCTGCCTTTCCCTAGTGCTCTGCAAGCTCTCCAGGACAACATAAAATCTGGGTCTCTGTATTGTCTTTCATTCTGAACAAGTGTTAGTGTTTTCTGCACAAAAGCGATTCTGCGAAGCAATGTGAACAGGCACAGAGAAGGTGCTAGCAGGGAATTCTCTGCCTGCCTTTCCCTAGTGCTCTGCAAGCTCTCCAGGACAACATAAAATCTGGGGCTCTGTGCTTTCTTTCCTTCTGAACAAGTGTTACTGTTTTCAGCACAAAAGCGATTCTGCGAAGCAATGTGAACACTTCGGCTTCCCAGGCACAGAGAAGGTGCTAGCAGGGAATTCTCTGCCTGCTTTTCCGCAGTGCTCTGCAAGCTCTCCAGGACAACATAAAATCTGGGGCTCTGTGCTTTCTTTCGTTCTGAACAAGTGTTAGTGTTTTCTGCACAAAAGCGATTCTGCGAAGCAATGTGAACAGGCACAGAGAAGGTGCTAGCAGGGAATTCTCTGCCTGCCTTTCCCCAGTGCTCTGCAAGCTCTCCAGGACAACATAAAATCTGGGGCTCTGTGCTGTCTTTCATTCTGAACAAGTGTTAGTGTTTTCTGCACAAAAGCGATCCTGCGAAGCAATGTGAACACTTCTCCTTCCCAGGCACAGAGAAGGTGCTAGCAGGGAATTCTCTGCCTGCCTTTCCCCAGTGCTCTGCAACTTCGCCAGGGCAACATCAAATCTGGGGCTCTGTGCTTTCCTTCGTTCTGAACAAGTGTTACTGTTTTCTGCACAAAAGCGGTTCTGCGAAGCAATAAGAACACTTCTCCTTACCAGGCACAGTGAAGGTGCTAGCAGGGAATTCTCTGCCTGCCTTTCCCCAGTGTTCTGCAAGCTCTCCAAATCAACAACAAATCTGGGGCTCTGTGCTTTCTTTCGTTCTGAACAAGTGTTACTGTTTTCTGCACAAAAGCGATCCTGCGAAGCAATGTGAACACATCTGCTTCCCAGGCACAGAGAAGGTCCTAGCAGGGAATTCTGTGCCTGCCTTTCCTCAGTGCTCTGCAAGCTCTCCAGGACAACATAAAATCTGGGGCTCTGTGCTTTCTTTCATTCTGAACAAGTGTTACTGTTTTCTGCACAAAAGCGATTCTGCGAAGCAATGTGAACACTTGTGCTTCCCAGGCACAGAGAAGGTGCTAGCAGGGAATTCTCTGCCTGCCTTTCCCCAGTGCTCTGCAAGCTCTCCAGGACAACATAAAATCTGGGGCTCTGTGCTTTCTTTCGTTCTGAACAAGTGTTACTGTTTTCTGCACAAAAGCGATTCTGCGAAGCAATGTGAACACTTCTGCTTCCCAGGCACAGAGAAGGTGCTAGCAGGGAATTGTCTGCCTGCCTTTCCCCAGTGCTCTGCAAGCTCTCCAGGACAACATAAAATCTGGGGCTCTGTGCTTTCTTTCGTTCTGAACAAGTGTTACTGTTTTCTGCACAAAAGCGATTCTGCGAAGCAATGTGAACACTTCTGCTTCCCAGGCACAGAGAAGGTGCTAGCAGGGAATTCTCTGCCTGCCTTTCCCCAGTGCTCTGCAAGCTCTCCAGGACAACATAAAATCTGGGGCTCTGTGCTTTCTTTCGTTCTGAACAAGTGTTACTGTTTTCTGCACAAAAGCGATTCTGCGAAGCAATGTGAACACTTCTGCTTCCCAGGCACAGAGAAGGTGCTAGCAGGGAATTCTCTGCCTGCCTTTCCCCAGTGCTCTGCAAGCTCTCCAGGACAACATAAAATCTGGGGCTCTGTGCTTTCTTTCGTTCTGAACAAGTGTTACTGTTTTCTGCACAAAAGCGATTCTGCGAAGCAATGTGAACACTTCTGCTTCCCAGGCACAGAGAAGGTGCTAGCAGGGAATTCTCTGCCTGCCTTTCCCTAGTGCTCTGCAAGCTCTCCAGGACAACATAAAATCTGGGTCTCTGTATTGTCTTTCATTCTGAACAAGTGTTAGTGTTTTCTGCACAAAAGCGATTCTGCGAAGCAATGTGAACAGGCACAGAGAAGGTGCTAGCAGGGAATTCTCTGCCTGCCTTTCCCTAGTGCTCTGCAAGCTCTCCAGGACAACATAAAATCTGGGGCTCTGTGCTTTCTTTCCTTCTGAACAAGTGTTACTGTTTTCAGCACAAAAGCGATTCTGCGAAGCAATGTGAACACTTCGGCTTCCCAGGCACAGAGAAGGTGCTAGCAGGGAATTCTCTGCCTGCTTTTCCGCAGTGCTCTGCAAGCTCTCCAGGACAACATAAAATCTGGGGCTCTGTGCTTTCTTTCGTTCTGAACAAGTGTTAGTGTTTTCTGCACAAAAGCGATTCTGCGAAGCAATGTGAACAGGCACAGAGAAGGTGCTAGCAGGGAATTCTCTGCCTGCCTTTCCCCAGTGCTCTGCAAGCTCTCCAGGACAACATAAAATCTGGGGCTCTGTGCTGTCTTTCATTCTGAACAAGTGTTAGTGTTTTCTGCACAAAAGCGATCCTGCGAAGCAATGTGAACACTTCTCCTTCCCAGGCACAGAGAAGGTGCTAGCAGGGAATTCTCTGCCTGCCTTTCCCCAGTGCTCTGCAACTTCGCCAGGGCAACATCAAATCTGGGGCTCTGTGCTTTCCTTCGTTCTGAACAAGTGTTACTGTTTTCTGCACAAAAGCGGTTCTGCGAAGCAATAAGAACACTTCTCCTTACCAGGCACAGTGAAGGTGCTAGCAGGGAATTCTCTGCCTGCCTTTCCCCAGTGTTCTGCAAGCTCTCCAAATCAACAACAAATCTGGGGCTCTGTGCTTTCTTTCGTTCTGAACAAGTGTTAGTGTTTTCTGCACAAAAGCGATCCTGCGAAGCAATGTGAACACATCTGCTTCCCAGGCACAGAGAAGGTCCTAGCAGGGAATTCTGTGCCTGCCTTTCCCCAGTGCTCTGCAACTTCTCCAGGACAACAGCAAATCTGGGGCTCTGTGCTTTCTTTCGTTCTGAACAAGTGTTAGTGTTTTCTGCACAAAAGCGATCCTGCGAAGCAATGTGAACAGGCACAGAGAAGGTGCTAGCAGGGAATTCTCTGCCTGCCTTTCCCCAGTGCTCTGCAAGCTCTCCACGACAACATAAAATCTGGGGCTCTGTGCTTTCTTCCGTTCTGAACAAGTGTTAGTGTTTTCTGCACAAAAGCGATTCTGCGAAGCAATGTGAACACTTCTCCTTCCAACGTAAAGAGAAGGTGCTAGCAGGGAATTCTCTGCCTGCCTTTCCCCAGTGCTCTGCAACTTCGCCAGGGCAACATCAAATCTGGGGCTCTGTGCTTTCTTTCGTTCTGAACAAGTGTTAGTGTTTTCTGCACAAAAGCGATTCTGCGAAGCAATGTGAACACTTCTGCTTCCCAGGCACAGAGAAGGTGCTAGCAGGGAATTCTCTGTCTGCCTTTCCCCTATGCTCTGCAAGCTCTCCAGGACAACATAGAATCTGGGGCTCTGTGCTTTCTTTCGTTCTGAACAAGTGTCACTCTTTTCTGCACAAAAGCGATTCTGCTAAGCAATGTGAACAGGCACAGAGAAGGTGCTAGCAGGGAATTCTCTGCCTGCCTTTCCCTAGTGCTCTGCAAGCTCTCCAGGACAACATAAAATCTGGGTCTCTGTGCTGTCTTTCATTCTGAACAAGTGTTAGTGTTTTCTGCACAAAAGCGATTCTGCGAAGCAATGTGAACAGGCACAGAGAAGGTGCTAGCAGGGAATTCTCTGCCTGCCTTTCCCTAGTGCTCTGCAAGCTCTCCAGGACAACATAAAATCTGGGGCTCTGTGCTTTCTTTCGTTCTGAGCAAGTGTTACTGTTTTCTGCACAAATCCGATTCTGCGACACAATGTGAACACTTCTGCTTCCCAGGCACAGAGAAGGTGCTAGCAGGGAATTCTCTGCCTGCCTTTCCCCAGTGCTCTGCAAGCTCTCCAGGACAACATAAAATCTGGGGCTCTGTGCTTTCTTCCGTTCTGAACAAGTGTTAGTGTTTTCTGCACAAAAGCGATCCTGCGAAGCAATGTGAACACTTCTCCTTCCCAGGTAAAGAGAAGGTGCTAGGAGGGAATTCTCTGCCTGCCTTTCCCCAGTGCAACTTCTCCAGGACAACAGCAAATCTGGGGCTCTGTGCTTTCTTTCGTTCTGAACAAGTGTTAGTGTTTTCTGCACAAAAGCGATTCTGCGAAGCAATGTGAACAGGCACAGAGAAGGTGCTAGCAGGGAATTCTCTGCCTGCCTTTCCCCAGTGCTCTGCAAGCTCTCCAGGACAACAGCAAATCTGGGGCTCTGTGCTTTCTTTCGTTCTGAACAAGTGTTAGTGTTTTCTGCACAAAAGCGATCCTGCGAAGCAATGTGAACAGGCACAGAGAAGGTGCTAGCAGGGAATTCTCTGCCTGCCTTTCCCCAGTGCTCTGCAAGCTCTCCAGGACAGCATAAAATCTGGGGCTCTGTGCTTTCTTTCGTTCTGAACAAGTGTTAGTGTTTTCTGCACAAAAGCGATCCTGCGAAGCAATGTGAACACTTCTCCTTCCCAGGTAAAGAGAAGGTGCTAGCAGGGAATTCTCTGCCTGCCTTTCCCCAGTGCTCTGCAACTTCGCCAGGACAACATAAAATCTGGGGCTCTGTGCTTTCTTTCGTTCTGAACAAGTGTTACTGTTTTCTGCACAAAAGCGATTCTGCCAATCAATGTGAACAGGCACAGAGAAGGTGCTAGCAGGGAATTCTCTGCCTGCCTTTCCCCAGTGCTCTGCAAGCTCTCCAGGACAACATAAAATCTGGGGCTCTGTGCTTTCTTCCGTTCTGAACAAGTGTTAGTGTTTTCTGCACAAAAGCGATTCTGCGAAGCAATGTGAACACTTCTGCTTCCCAGGCACAGAGAAGGTGCTTAGCAGGGAATTCTCTGCCTGCCTTTCCACAGTGCAACTTCTCCAGGGCAACATAAAATCTGGGGCTCTGTGCTTTCTTCCGTTCTGAACAAGTGTTAGTGTTTTCTGCACAAAAGCGATTCTGCGAAGCAATGTGAACAGGCACAGAGAAGGTGCTAGCAGGGAATTCTCTGCCTGCCTTTCCCCAGTGCTCTGCAAGCTCTCCAGGACAACATAAAATCTGGGGCTCTGTGCTTTCTTTCGTTCTGAACAAGTGTTAGTGTTTTCTGCACAAAAGCGATCCTGCGAAGCAATGTGAACACTTCTCCTTCCAACGTAAAGAGAAGGTGCTAGCAGGGAATTCTCTGCCTGCCTTTCCCCAGTGCTCTGCAACTTCGCCAGGGCAACAGCAAATCTGGGGCTCTGTGCTTTCTTTCGTTCTGAACAAGTGTTAGTGTTTTCTGCACAAAAGCGATTCTGCGAAGCAATGTGAACACTTCTGCTTCCCAGGCACATAGAAGGTGCTAGCAGGGAATTCTCTGCCTGCCTTTCCCCAGTGCTCTGCAAGCTCTCCAGAGCAACATGAAATCTGGGGCTCTGTGCTTTCTTTCGTTCTGAACAAGTGTTAGTGTTTTCTGCACAAAAGCGATCCTGAGAAGCAATGTGAACAGGCACAGAGAAGGTGCTAGCAGGGAATTCTCTGCCTGCCTTTCCCCAGTGCTCTGCAAGCTCTCCAGGACAACATAAAATCTGGGGCTCTGTGCTGTCTTTGATTCTGAACAAGTGTTAGTGTTTTCTGCACAAAAGCGATCCTGCGAAGCAATGTGAACACTTCTCCTTCCCAGGCACAGAGAAGGTGCTAGCAGGGAATTCTTTGCCTGCCTTTCCCCAGTGCTCTGCAAGCTCTCCAGAGCAACAACAAATCTGGGGCTCTGTGCTTTCTTTCGTTCTGAACAAGTGTTAGTGTTTTCTGCACAAAAGCAATTCTGCGAAGCAATATGAACACTTCTCCTTCCCAGGCACAGAGAAGGTGCTAGCAGGGAATTCTCTGCCTGTTTTTCCCCAGTGCTCTGAAAGCTCTCCAGGACAACAGCAAATCTGGGGCTCTGTGCTTTCTTTCGTTCTGAACAAGTGTTACTGTTTTCTGCACAAAAGCGATTCTACGAAGCAATGTGAACACTTCTGCTTCCCAGGCACAGAGAAGGTGATAGCAGGGAATTCTCTGCCTGCCTTTCCACAGTGCTCTGCAAGCTCTCCAGGACAACATAGAATCTGGGGCTCTGTGCTTTCTTTCGTTCTGAACAAGTGTTACTGTTTTATGCACAAAAGTGATTCTGCGAAGCAATGTGAACACTTCTGCTTCCCAGGCACAGAGAAGGTGCTAGCAGGGAATTCTCTGCCTGCCTTTCCCCAGTGCTCTGCAAGCTCTCCAGGACAACATAAAATCTGGGGCTCTGTGCTTTCTTTCGTTCTGAACAAGTCTCACTGTTTTCTGCACAAAAGCGATTCTGCGAAGCAATGTGAACAGGCACAGAGAAGGTGCTAGCAGGGAATTCTGTGCCTGCCTTTCCCCAGTGCTCTGCAAGCTCTCCAGGACAACATAAAATCTGGGGCTCTGTGCTTTCTTTCGTTCTGAGCAAGTGTTACTGTTTTCTGCACAAAAGCGATTCTGCGAAGCAATGTGAACACTTCTGCTTCCCAGGCACAGAGAAGGTGCTAGCAGGGAATTCTCTGCCTGCCTTTCCCCAGTGCTCTGCAAGCTCTCCAGGACAACATAAAATCTGGGGCTCTGTGCTTTCTTCCGTTCCGAACAAGTGTTAGTGTTTTCTGCACAAAAGCGATCCTGCGAAGCAATGGGAACACTTCTGCTACCCAGGCACAGAGAAGGTGCTAGCAGAGAATTCTCTGTCTGCCTTTCCCCAGTGCTCTGCAAGCTCTCCAGGACAATATAGAATCTGGGGCTCTGTGCTTTCTTTTGTTCTGAACATGTGTTACAGTTTTCTGCACAAAAGCGATCTTGCGAAGCAATGTGAACACTTCTGCTTCCCAGGCACAGAGAAGGTGCTAGCAGGGAATTCTCTGCCTGCCTTTCCCTAGTGCTCTGCAAGCTCTCCAGGACAACATAAAATCTGGGTCTCTGTATTGTCTTTCATTCTGAACAAGTGTTAGTGTTTTCTGCACAAAAGCGGTTCTGCGAAGCAATGTGAACAGGCACAGAGAAGGTGCTAGCAGGGAATTCTCTGCCTGCCTTTACCCAGTGCTCTGCAAGCTCTCCAGGACAACATAAAATCTGGGTCTCTGTATTGTCTTTCATTCTGAACAAGTGTTAGTGTTTTCTGCACAAAAGCGATTCTGCGAAGCAATGTGAACAGGCACAGAGAAGGTGCTAGCAGGGAATTCTCTGCCTGCCTTTCCCTAGTGCTCTGCAAGCTCTCCAGGACAACATAAAATCTGGGGCTCTGTGCTTTCTTTCGTTCTGAGCAAGTGTTACTGTTTTCAGCACAAAAGCGATTCTGCGAAGCAATGTGAACACTTCGGCTTCCCAGGCACAGAGAAGGTGCTAGCAGGGAATTCTCTGCCTGCTTTTCCGCAGTGCTCTGCAAGCTCTCCAGGACAACATAAAATCTGGGGCTCTGTGCTTTCTTTCGTTCTGAACAAGTCTCACTGTTTTCTGCACAAAAGCGATTCTGCGAAGCAATGTGAACAGGCACAGAGAAGGTGCTAGCAGGGAATTCTCTGCCTGCCTTTCCCCAGTGCTCTGCAAGCTCTCCAGGACAACATAAAATCTGGGGCTCTGTGCTGTCTTTCATTCTGAACAAGTGTTAGTGTTTTCTGCACAAAAGCGATCCTGCGAAGCAATGTGAACACTTCTCCTTCCCAGGCACAGAGAAGGTGCTAGCAGGGAATTCTCTGCCTGCCTTTCCCCAGTGCTCTGCAACTTCGCCAGGGCAACATCAAATCTGGGGCTCTGTGCTTTCCTTCGTTCTGAACAAGTGTTACTGTTTTCTGCACAAAAGCGGTTCTGCGAAGCAATAAGAACACTTCTCCTTACCAGGCACAGTGAAGGTGCTAGCAGGGAATTCTCTGCCTGCCTTTCCCCAGTGTTCTGCAAGCTCTCCAAATCAACAACAAATCTGGGGCTCTGTGCTTTCTTTCGTTCTGAACAAGTGTTAGTGTTTTCTGCACAAAAGCGATCCTGCGAAGCAATGTGAACACATCTGCTTCCCAGGCACAGAGAAGGTCCTAGCAGGGAATTCTGTGCCTGCCTTTCCCCAGTGCTCTGCAACTTCTCCAGGACAACAGCAAATCTGGGGCTCTGTGCTGTCTTTCATTCTGAACAAGTGTTAGTGTTTTCTGCACAAAAGCGATCCTGCGAAGCAATGTGAACACTTCTCCTTCCCAGGCACAGAGAAGGTGCTAGCAGGGAATTCTCTGCCTGCCTTTCCCCAGTGCTCTGCAACTTCGCCAGGGCAACATCAAATCTGGGGCTCTGTGCTTTCCTTCGTTCTGAACAAGTGTTACTGTTTTCTGCACAAAAGCGATCCTGCGAAGCAATGTGAACACATCTGCTTCCCAGGCACAGAGAAGGTCCTAGCAGGGAATTCTGTGCCTGCCTTTCCTCAGTGCTCTGCAAGCTCTCCAGGACAACATAAAATCTGGCGTTCTGTGCTTTCTTTCATTCTGAACAAGTGTTAGTGTTTTCTGCACAAAAGCGATTCTGCGAAGCAATGTGAACACTTGTGCTTCCCAGGCACAGAGAAGGTGCTAGCAGGGAATTCTCTGCCTGCCTTTCCCCAGTGCTCTGCAAGCTCTCCAGGACAACATAAAATCTGGGGCTCTGTGCTTTCTTCCGTTCCGAACAAGTGTTAGTGTTTTCTGCACAAAAGCGATCCTGCGAAGCAATGGGAACACTTCTGCTACCCAGGCACAGAGAAGGTGCTAGCAGAGAATTCTCTGTCTGCCTTTCCCCAGTGCTCTGCAAGCTCTCCAGGACAATATAGAATCTGGGGCTCTGTGCTTTCTTTTGTTCTGAACATGTGTTACAGTTTTCTGCACAAAAGCGATCTTGCGAAGCAATGTGAACACTTCTGCTTCCCAGGCACAGAGAAGGTGCTAGCAGGGAATTCTCTGCCTGCCTTTCCCCAGTGCTCTGCAAGCTCTCCAGGACAACATAAAATCTGGGTCTCTGTATTGTCTTTCATTCTGAACAAGTGTTAGTGTTTTCTGCACAAAAGCGGTTCTGCGAAGCAATGTGAACAGGCACAGAGAAGGTGCTAGCAGGGAATTCTCTGCCTGCCTTTACCCAGTGCTCTGCAAGCTCTCCAGGACAACATAAAATCTGGGTCTCTGTATTGTCTTTCATTCTGAACAAGTGTTAGTGTTTTCTGCACAAAAGCGATTCTGCGAAGCAATGTGAACAGGCACAGAGAAGGTGCTAGCAGGGAATTCTCTGCCTGCCTTTCCCCAGTGCTCTGCAAGCTCTCCAGGACAACATAAAATCTGGGGCTCTGTGCTTTCTTTCGTTCTGAACAAGTGTTACTGTTTTCAGCACAAAAGCGATTCTGCGAAGCAATGTGAACACTTCGGCTTCCCAGGCACAGAGAAGGTGCTAGCAGGGAATTCTCTGCCTGCTTTTCCGCAGTGCTCTGCAAGCTCTCCAGGACAACATAAAATCTGGGGCTCTGTGCTTTCTTTCGTTCTGAACAAGTCTCACTGTTTTCTGCACAAAAGCGATTCTGCGAAGCAATGTGAACAGGCACAGAGAAGGTGCTAGCAGGGAATTCTCTGCCTGCCTTTCCCCAGTGCTCTGCAAGCTCTCCAGGACAACATAAAATCTGGGGCTCTGTGCTGTCTTTCATTCTGAACAAGTGTTAGTGTTTTCTGCACAAAAGCGATCCTGCGAAGCAATGTGAACACTTCTCCTTCCCTGGCACAGAGAAGGTGCTAGCAGGGAAATCTCTGCCTGCCTTTCCCCAGTGCTCTGCAACTTCGCCAGGGCAACATCAAATCTGGGGCTCTGTGCTTTCCTTCGTTCTGAACAAGTGTTACTGTTTTCTGCACAAAAGCGGTTCTGCGAAGCAATAAGAACACTTCTCCTTACCAGGCACAGTGAAGGTGCTAGCAGGGAATTCTCTGCCTGCCTTTCCCCAGTGTTCTGCAAGCTCTCCAGGAAAACATAGAATCTGGGGCTCTGTGCTTTCTTTCGTTCTGAACAAGTGTTAGTGTTTTCTGCACAAAAGCGATTCTGCGAAGCAATATGAACACTTCTCCTTCCCAGGCACAGAGAAGGTGCTAGCAGGGAATTCTCTGCCTGCTTTTCCCCAGTGCTCTGCAAGCTCTCCAGGACAACAGCAAATCTTGGGCTCTGTGCTTTCTTTCGTTCTGAACAAGTGTTACTGTTTTCTGCACAAAAGCGATTCTGCGAAGCAATGTGAACACTTCTGCTTCCCAGGCACAGAGAAGGTGCTAGCAGGGAATTCTGTGCCTGCCTTTCCCCAGTGCTCTGCAAACTCTCCAGAGCAACATAAAATCTGGGGCTCTGTGCTTTCTTTCCTTCTGAACAAGTGTTAGTGTTTTCTGCACAAAAGCGATTCTGCGAAGCAATGTGAACACTTCTGCTTCCCAGGCACAGAGAAGGTGCTAGCAGGGAATTCTCTGCCTGCCTTTCCCCAGTGCTCTGCAAGCTCTCCAGGACAACATAAAATCTGGGGCTCTGTGCTTTCTTCCGTTCTGAACAAGTGTTAGTGTTTTCTGCACAAAAGCGATCCTGCGAAGCAATGGGAACACTTCTGCTACCCAGGCACAGAGAAGGTGCTAGAAGAGAATTCTCTGTCTGCCTTTCCCCAGTGCTCTGCAAGCTCTCCAGGACAATATAGAATCTGGGGCTCTGTGCTTTCTTTTGTTCTGAACATGTGTTACAGTTTTCTGCACAAAAGCGATCTTGCGAAGCAATGTGAACACTTCTGCTTCCCAGGCACAGAGAAGGTGCTAGCAGGGAATTCTCTGCCTGCCTTTCCCTAGTGCTCTGCAAGCTCTCCAGGACAACATAAAATCTGGGTCTCTGTATTGTCTTTCATTCTGAACAAGTGTTAGTGTTTTCTGCACAAAAGCGATTCTGCGAAGCAATGTGAACAGGCACAGAGAAGGTGCTAGCAGGGAATTCTCTGCCTGCCTTTCCCTAGTGCTCTGCAAGCTCTCCAGGACAACATAAAATCTGGGGCTCTGTGCTTTCTTTCCTTCTGAACAAGTGTTACTGTTTTCAGCACAAAAGCGATTCTGCGAAGCAATGTGAACACTTCGGCTTCCCAGGCACAGAGAAGGTGCTAGCAGGGAATTCTCTGCCTGCCTTTCCCCAGTGCTCTGCAAGCTCTCCAGGACAACATAAAATCTGGGGCTCTGTGCTGTCTTTCATTCTGAACAAGTGTTAGTGTTTTCTGCACAAAAGCGATCCTGCGAAGCAATGTGAACACTTCTCCTTCCCAGGCACAGAGAAGGTGCTAGCAGGGAATTCTCTGCCTGCCTTTCCCCAGTGCTCTGCAACTTCGCCAGGGCAACATCAAATCTGGGGCTCTGTGCTTTCCTTCGTTCTGAACAAGTGTTACTGTTTTCTGCACAAAAGCGGTTCTGCGAAGCAATAAGAACACTTCTCCTTACCAGGCACAGTGAAGGTGCTAGCAGGGAATTCTCTGCCTGCCTTTCCCCAGTGTTCTGCAAGCTCTCCAAATCAACAACAAATCTGGGGCTCTGTGCTTTCTTTCGTTCTGAACAAGTGTTAGTGTTTTCTGCACAAAAGCGATCCTGCGAAGCAATGTGAACACATCTGCTTCCCAGGCACAGAGAAGGTCCTAGCAGGGAATTCTGTGCCTGCCTTTCCCCAGTGCTCTGCAACTTCTCCAGGACAACAGCAAATCTGGGGCTCTGTGCTGTCTTTCATTCTGAACAAGTGTTAGTGTTTTCTGCACAAAAGCGATCCTGCGAAGCAATGTGAACACTTCTCCTTCCCAGGCACAGAGAAGGTGCTAGCAGGGAATTCTCTGCCTGCCTTTCCCCAGTGCTCTGCAACTTCGCCAGGGCAACATCAAATCTGGGGCTCTGTGCTTTCCTTCGTTCTGAACAAGTGTTACTGTTTTCTGCACAAAAGCGATCCTGCGAAGCAATGTGAACACATCTGCTTCCCAGGCACAGAGAAGGTCCTAGCAGGGAATTCTGTGCCTGCCTTTCCTCAGTGCTCTGCAAGCTCTCCAGGACAACATAAAATCTGGGGCTCTGTGCTTTCTTTCATTCTGAACAAGTGTTACTGTTTTCTGCACAAAAGCGATTCTGCGAAGCAATGTGAACACTTGTGCTTCCCAGGCACAGAGAAGGTGCTAGCAGGGAATTCTCTGCCTGCCTTTCCCCAGTGCTCTGCAAGCTCTCCAGGACAACATAAAATCTGGGGCTCTGTGCTTTCTTTCGTTCTGAACAAGTGTTACTGTTTTCTGCACAAAAGCGATTCTGCGAAGCAATGTGAACACTTCTGCTTCCCAGGCACAGAGAAGGTGCTAGCAGGGAATTGTCTGCCTGCCTTTCCCCAGTGCTCTGCAAGCTCTCCAGGACAACATAAAATCTGGGGCTCTGTGCTTTCTTTCGTTCTGAACAAGTGTTACTGTTTTCTGCACAAAAGCGATTCTGCGAAGCAATGTGAACACTTCTGCTTCCCAGGCACAGAGAAGGTGCTAGCAGGGAATTCTCTGCCTGCCTTTCCCCAGTGCTCTGCAAGCTCTCCAGGACAACATAAAATCTGGGGCTCTGTGCTTTCTTTCGTTCTGAACAAGTGTTACTGTTTTCTGCACAAAAGCGATTCTGCGAAGCAATGTGAACACTTCTGCTTCCCAGGCACAGAGAAGGTGCTAGCAGGGAATTCTCTGCCTGCCTTTCCCCAGTGCTCTGCAAGCTCTCCAGGACAACATAAAATCTGGGGCTCTGTGCTTTCTTTCGTTCTGAACAAGTGTTACTGTTTTCTGCACAAAAGCGATTCTGCGAAGCAATGTGAACACTTCTGCTTCCCAGGCACAGAGAAGGTGCTAGCAGGGAATTCTCTGCCTGCCTTTCCCTAGTGCTCTGCAAGCTCTCCAGGACAACATAAAATCTGGGTCTCTGTATTGTCTTTCATTCTGAACAAGTGTTAGTGTTTTCTGCACAAAAGCGATTCTGCGAAGCAATGTGAACAGGCACAGAGAAGGTGCTAGCAGGGAATTCTCTGCCTGCCTTTCCCTAGTGCTCTGCAAGCTCTCCAGGACAACATAAAATCTGGGGCTCTGTGCTTTCTTTCCTTCTGAACAAGTGTTACTGTTTTCAGCACAAAAGCGATTCTGCGAAGCAATGTGAACACTTCGGCTTCCCAGGCACAGAGAAGGTGCTAGCAGGGAATTCTCTGCCTGCTTTTCCGCAGTGCTCTGCAAGCTCTCCAGGACAACATAAAATCTGGGGCTCTGTGCTTTCTTTCGTTCTGAACAAGTGTTAGTGTTTTCTGCACAAAAGCGATTCTGCGAAGCAATGTGAACAGGCACAGAGAAGGTGCTAGCAGGGAATTCTCTGCCTGCCTTTCCCCAGTGCTCTGCAAGCTCTCCAGGACAACATAAAATCTGGGGCTCTGTGCTGTCTTTCATTCTGAACAAGTGTTAGTGTTTTCTGCACAAAAGCGATCCTGCGAAGCAATGTGAACACTTCTCCTTCCCAGGCACAGAGAAGGTGCTAGCAGGGAATTCTCTGCCTGCCTTTCCCCAGTGCTCTGCAACTTCGCCAGGGCAACATCAAATCTGGGGCTCTGTGCTTTCCTTCGTTCTGAACAAGTGTTACTGTTTTCTGCACAAAAGCGGTTCTGCGAAGCAATAAGAACACTTCTCCTTACCAGGCACAGTGAAGGTGCTAGCAGGGAATTCTCTGCCTGCCTTTCCCCAGTGTTCTGCAAGCTCTCCAAATCAACAACAAATCTGGGGCTCTGTGCTTTCTTTCGTTCTGAACAAGTGTTAGTGTTTTCTGCACAAAAGCGATCCTGCGAAGCAATGTGAACACATCTGCTTCCCAGGCACAGAGAAGGTCCTAGCAGGGAATTCTGTGCCTGCCTTTCCCCAGTGCTCTGCAACTTCTCCAGGACAACAGCAAATCTGGGGCTCTGTGCTTTCTTTCGTTCTGAACAAGTGTTACTGTTTTCTGCACAAAAGCGATTCTGCGAAGCAATGTGAACACTTCTGCTTCCCAGGCACAGAGAAGGTGCTAGCAGGGAATTCTCTGCCTGCCTTTACCCAGTGCTCTGCAAGCTCTCCAGGACAACATAAAATCTGGGGTTCTGTGCTTTCTTTCATTCTGAACAAGTGTTACTGTTTTCTGCACAAAAGCGATTCTGCGAAGCAATGTGAACACTTGTGCTTCCCAGGCACAGAGAAGGTGCTAGCAGGGAATTGTCTGCCTGCCTTTCCCCAGTGCTCTGCAAGCTCTCCAGGACAACATAAAATCTGGGGCTCTGTGCTTTCTTTCGTTCTGAACAAGTGTTACTGTTTTCTGCACAAAAGCGATTCTGCGAAGCAATGTGAACACTTCTGCTTCCCAGGCACAGAGAAGGTGCTAGCAGGGAATTGTCTGCCTGCCTTTCCCCAGTGCTCTGCAAGCTCTCCAGGACAACATAAAATCTGGGGCTCTGTGCTTTCTTTCGTTCTGAACAAGTGTTACTGTTTTCTGCACAAAAGCGATTCTGCGAAGCAATGTGAACACTTCTGCTTCCCAGGCACAGAGAAGGTGCTAGCAGGGAATTCTCTGCCTGCCTTTCCCCAGTGCTCTGCAAGCTCTCCAGGACAACATAAAATCTGGGGCTCTGTGCTTTCTTTCGTTCTGAACAAGTGTTACTGTTTTCTGCACAAAAGCGATTCTGCGAAGCAATGTGAACACTTCTGCTTCCCAGGCACAGAGAAGGTGCTAGCAGGGAATTCTCTGCCTGCCTTTCCCCAGTGCTCTGCAAGCTCTCCAGGACAACATAAAATCTGGGGCTCTGTGCTTTCTTTCGTTCTGAACAAGTGTTACTGTTTTCTGCACAAAAGCGATTCTGCGAAGCAATGTGAACACTTCTGCTTCCCAGGCACAGAGAAGGTGCTAGCAGGGAATTCTCTGCCTGCCTTTCCCCAGTGCTCTGCAAGCTCTCCAGGACAACATAAAATCTGGGGCTCTGTGCTTTCTTTCGTTCTGAACAAGTGTTACTGTTTTCTGCACAAAAGCGATTCTGCGAAGCAATGTGAACACTTCTGCTTCCCAGGCACAGAGAAGGTGCTAGCAGGGAATTCTCTGCCTGCCTTTCCCCAGTGCTCTGCAAGCTCTCCAGGACAACATAAAATCTGGGGCTCTGTGCTTTCTTTCGTTCTGAACAAGTGTTACTGTTTTCTGCACAAAAGCGATTCTGCGAAGCAATGTGAACAGGCACAGAGAAGGTGCTAGCAGGGAATTGTCTGCCTGCCTTTCCCCAGTGCTCTGCAAGCTCTCCAGGACAACATAAAATCTGGGGCTCTGTGCTTTCTTTCGTTCTGAACAAGTGTTACTGTTTTCTGCACAAAAGCGATTCTGCAAAGCAATGTGAACACTTGTGCTTCCCAGGCACATAGAAGGTGCTAGCAGGGAATTCTCTGCCTGCCTTTCCCCAGTGCTCTGCAAGCTCTCCAGGACAACATAAAATCTGGGGCTCTGTGCTTTCTTTCGTTCTGAACAAGTGTTACTGTTTTCTGCACAAAAGCGATTCTGCAAAGCAATGTGAACAGGCACAGAGAAGGTGCTAGCAGGGAATTCTCTGCCTGCCTTTCCCCAGTGCTCTGCAAGCTCTCCAGGACAACATAAAATCTGGGGTTCTGTGCTTTCTTTCATTCTGAACAAGTGTTACTGTTTTCTGCACAAAAGCGATTCTGCGAAGCAATGTGAACACTTCTGCTTCCCAGGCACAGAGAAGGTGCTAGCAGGGAATTCTCTGCCTGCCTTTCCCCAGTGCTCTGCAAGCTCTCCAGGACAACATAAAATCTGGGGCTCTGTGCTTTCTTTCGTTCTGAACAAGTGTTACTGTTTTCTGCACAAAAGCGATTCTGCGAAGCAATATGAACACTTGTGCTTCCCAGGCACAGAGAAGGTGCTAGCAGGGAATTCTCTGCCTGCCTTTCCCCAGTGCTCTGCAAGCTCTCCAGGACAACATAAAATCTGGGGCTCTGTGCTTTCTTTCATTCTGAACAAGTGTTACTGTTTTCTGCACAAAAGCGATTCTGCAAAGCAATGTGAACACTTCTGCTTCCCAGGCACAGAGAAGGTGCTAGCAGGGAATTCTCTGCCTGCCTTTCCCCAGTGCTCTGCAAGCTCTCCAGGACAACATAAAATCTGGGGCTCTGTGCTTTCTTTCGTTCTGAACAACTGTTACTGTTTTCTGCACAAAAGCGATTCTGCGAAGCAATGTGAACACTTGTGCTTCCCAGGCACAGAGAAGGTGCTAGCAGGGAATTCTCTGCCTGCCTTTCCCCAGTGCTCTGCAAGCTCTCCAGGACAACATAAAATCTGGGGCTCTGTGCTTTCTTTCGTTCTGAACAAGTGTTACTGTTTTCTGCACAAAAGCGATTCTGCGAAGCAATGTGAACACTTCTGCTTCCCAGGCACAGAGAAGGTGCTAGCAGGGAATTTTCTGCCTGCCTTTCCCCAGTGCTCTGCAAGCTCTCCAGGACAACATAAAATCTGGGGCTCTGTGCTTTCTTTCGTTCTGAACAAGTGTTACTGTTTTCTGCACAAAAGCGATTCTGCGAAGCAATGTGAACACTTCTGCTTCCCAGGCACAGAGAAGGTGCTAGCAGGGAATTCTCTGCCTGCCTTTCCCCAGTGCTCTGCAAGCTCTCCAGGACAACATAAAATCTGGGGCTCTGTGCTTTCTTTCGTTCTGAACAAGTGTTACTGTTTTCTGCACAAAAGCGATTCTGCGAAGCAATGTGAACACTTCTGCTTCCCAGGCACAGAGAAGGTGCTAGCAGGGAATTCTCTGCCTGCCTTTCCCCAGTGCTCTGCAAGCTCTCCAGGACAACATAAAATCTGGGGCTCTGTGCTTTCTTTCGTTCTGAACAAGTGTTACTGTTTTCTGCACAAAAGCGATTCTGCGAAGCAATGTGAACAGGCACAGAGAAGGTGCTAGCAGGGAATTGTCTGCCTGCCTTTCCACAGTGCTCTGCAAGCTCTCCAGGACAACATAAAATCTGGGGCTCTGTGCTTTCTTTCGTTCTGAACAAGTGTTACTGTTTTCTGCACAAAAGCGATTCTGCAAAGCAATGTGAACACTTGTGCTTCCCAGGCACATAGAAGGTGCTAGCAGGGAATTCTCTGCCTGCCTTTCCCCAGTGCTCTGCAAGCTCTCCAGGACAACATAAAATCTGGGGCTCTGTGCTTTCTTTCGTTCTGAACAAGTGTTACTGTTTTCTGCACAAAAGCGATTCTGCAAAGCAATGTGAACAGGCACAGAGAAGGTGCTAGCAGGGAATTCTCTGCCTGCCTTTCCCCAGTGCTCTGCAAGCTCTCCAGGACAACATAAAATCTGGGGTTCTGTGCTTTCTTTCGTTCTGAACAAGTGTTACTGTTTTCTGCACAAAAGCGATTCTGCGAAGCAATGTGAACACTTCTGCTTCCCAGGCACAGAGAAGGTGCTAGCAGGGAATTCTCTGCCTGCCTTTCCCCAGTGCTCTGCAAGCTCTCCAGGACAACATAAAATCTGGGGCTCTGTGCTTTCTTTCGTTCTGAACAAGTGTTACTGTTTTCTGCACAAAAGCGATTCTGCAAAGCAATGTGAACACTTCTGCTTCCCAGGCACAGAGAAGGTGCTAGCAGGGAATTCTCTGCCTGCCTTTCCCCAGTGCTCTGCAAGCTCTCCAGGACAACATAAAATCTGGGGCTCTGTGCTTTCTTTCGTTCTGAACAAGTGTTACTGTTTTCTGCACAAAAGCGATTCTGCGAAGCAATGTGAACACTTGTGCTTCCCAGGCACAGAGAAGGTGCTAGCAGGGAATTCTCTGCCTGCCTTTCCCCAGTGCTCTGCAAGCTCTCCAGGACAACATAAAATCTGGGGCTCTGTGCTTTCTTTCGTTCTGAACAAGTGTTACTGTTTTCTGCACAAAAGCGATTCTGCGAAGCAATGTGAACAGGCACAGAGAAGGTGCTAGCAGGGAATTTTCTGCCTGCCTTTCCCCAGTGCTCTGCAAGCTCTCCAGGACAACATAAAATCTGGGGCTCTGTGCTTTCTTTCGTTCTGAACAAGTGTTACTGTTTTCTGCACAAAAGCGATTCTGCGAAGCAATGTGAACACTTGTGCTTCCCAGGCACAGAGAAGGTGCTAGCAGGGAATTCTCTGCCTGCCTTTCCCCAGTGCTCTGCAAGCTCTCCAGGACAACATAAAATCTGGGGCTCTGTGCTTTCTTTCGTTCTGAACAAGTGTTACTGTTTTCTGCACAAAAGCGATTCTGCGAAGCAATGTGAACACTTCTGCTTCCCAGGCACAGAGAAGGTGCTAGCAGGGAATTCTCTGCCTGCCTTTCCCCAGTGCTCTGCAAGCTCTCCAGGACAACATAAAATCTGGGGCTCTGTGCTTTCTTTCGTTCTGAACAAGTGTTACTGTTTTCTGCACAAAAGCGATTCTGCGAAGCAATGTGAACACTTCTGCTTCCCAGGCACAGAGAAGGTGCTAGCAGGGAATTCTCTGCCTGCCTTCCTCAGTGCTCTGCAAGCTCTCCAGGACAACATAAAATCTGGGGCTCTGTGCTTTCTTTCGTTCTGAACAAGTGTTACTGTTTTCTGCACAAAAGCGATTCTGCGAAGCAATGTGAACACTTGTGCTTCCCAGGCACAGAGAAGGTGCTAGCAGGGAATTCTCTGCCTGCCTTTCCCCAGTGCTCTGCAAGCTCTCCAGGACAACATAAAATCTGGGGCTCTGTGCTTTCTTTCGTTCTGAACAAGTGTTACTGTTTTCTGCACAAAAGCGATTCTGCTAAGCAATGTGAACACTTGTGCTTCCCAGGCACAGAGAAGGTGCTAGCAGGGAATTCTCTGCCTGCCTTTCCCCAGTGCTCTGCAAGCTCTCCAGGACAACATAAAATCTGGGGCTCTGTGCTTTCTTTCGTTCTGAACAAGTGTTACTGTTTTCTGCACAAAAGCGATTCTGCGAAGCAATGTGAACACTTCTGCTTCCCAGGCACAGAGAAGGTGCTAGCAGGGAATTCTCTGCCTGCCTTTCCCCAGTGCTCTGCAAGCTCTCCAGGACAACATAAAATCTGGGGCTCTGTGCTTTCTTTCGTTCTGAACAAGTGTTACTGTTTTCTGCACAAAAGCGATTCTGCGAAGCAATGTGAACACTTCTGCTTCCCAGGCACAGAGAAGGTGCTAGCAGGGAATTCTCTGCCTGCCTTTCCCCAGTGCTCTGCAAGCTCTCCAGGACAACAGCAAATCTGGGGCTCTGTGCTTTCTTTCGTTCTGAACAAGTGTTACAGTTTTCTGCACAAAAGCGATTCTGCGAAGCAATGTGAACACTTCTGCTTCCCAGGCACAGAGAAGGTGCTAGCAGGGAATTCTCTGCCTGCCTTTCCCCAGTGCTCTGCAAGCTCTCCAGGACAACATAAAATCTGGGGCTCTGTGCTTTCTTTCGTTCTGAACAAGTGTTACTGTTTTCTGCACAAAAGCGATTCTGCGAAGCAATGTGAACACTTCTGCTTCCCAGGCACAGAGAAGGTGCTAGCAGGGAATTCTCTGCCTGCCTTTCCCCAGTAGTCTGCAAGCTCTCCAGGACAACATAAAATCTGGGGCTCTGTGCTTTCTTTCCTTCTGAACAAGTGTTACAGTTTTCTGCACAAAAGCGATTCTGCGAAGCAATGTGAACACTTGTGCTTCCCAGGCACAGAGAAGGTGCTAGCAGGGAATTCTCTGCCTGCCTTTCCCCAGTGCTCTGCAAGCTCTCCAGGACAACATAAAATCTGGGGCTCTGTGCTTTCTTTCGTTCTGAACAAGTGTTACTGTTTTCTGCACAAAAGCGATTCTGCGAAGCAATGTGAACACTTCTGCTTCCCAGGCACAGAGAAGGTGCTAGCAGGGAATTCTCTGCCTGCCTTTCCTCAGTGCTCTGCAAGCTCTCCAGGACAACATAAAATCTGGGGTTCTGTGCTTTCTTTCATTCTGAACAAGTGTTACTGTTTTCTGCACAAAAGCGATTCTGCGAAGCAATGTGAACACTTCTGCTTCCCAGGCACAGAGAAGGTGCTAGCAGGGAATTCTCTGCCTGCCTTTCCCCAGTGCTCTGCAAGCTCTCCAGGACAACATAAAATCTGGGGCTCTGTGCTTTCTTTCGTTCTGAACAAGTGTTACTGTTTTCTGCACAAAAGCGATTCTGCGAAGCAATGTGAACACTTCTGCTTCCCAGGCACAGAGAAGGTGCTAGCAGGGAATTCTCTGCCTGCCTTTCCCCAGTGCTCTGCAAGCTCTCCAGGACAACATAAAATCTGGGGCTCTGTGCTTTCTTTCGTTCTGAACAACTGTTACTGTTTTCTGCACAAAAGCGATTCTGCGAAGCAATGTGAACACTTGTGCTTCCCAGGCACAGAGAAGGTGCTAGCAGGGAATTCTCTGCCTGCCTTTCCCCAGTGCTCTGCAAGCTCTCCAGGACAACATAAAATCTGGGGCTCTGTGCTTTCTTTCGTTCTGAACAAGTGTTACTGTTTTCTGCACAAAAGCGATTCTGCGAAGCAATGTGAACACTTCTGCTTCCCAGGCACAGAGAAGGTGCTAGCAGGGAATTCTCTGCCTGCCTTTCCCCAGTGCTCTGCAAGCTCTCCAGGACAACATAAAATCTGGGGCTCTGTGCTTTCTTTCGTTCTGAACAAGTGTTACTGTTTTCTGCACAAAAGCGATTCTGCGAAGCAATGTGAACACTTCTGCTTCCCAGGCACAGAGAAGGTGCTAGCAGGGAATTCTCTGCCTGCCTTTCCCCAGTGCTCTGCAAGCTCTCCAGGACAACATAAAATCTGGGGCTCTGTGCTTTCTTTCGTTCTGAACAAGTGTTACTGTTTTCTGCACAAAAGCGATTCTGCGAAGCAATGTGAACACTTCTGCTTCCCAGGCACAGAGAAGGTGCTAGCAGGGAATTCTCTGCCTGCCTTTCCCCAGTAGTCTGCAAGCTCTCCAGGACAACATAAAATCTGGGGCTCTGTGCTTTCTTTCGTTCTGAACAAGTGTTACTGTTTTCTGCACAAAAGCGATTCTGCGAAGCAATGTGAACACTTGTGCTTCCCAGGCACAGAGAAGGTGCTAGCAGGGAATTCTCTGCCTGCCTTTCCCCAGTGCTCTGCAACTTCTCCAGGACAACAGCAAATCTGGGGCTCTGTGCTTTCTTTCGTTCTGAACAAGTGTTACTGTTTTCTGCACAAAAGCGATTCTGCGAAGCAATGTGAACACTTCTGCTTCCCAGGCACAGAGAAGGTGCTAGCAGGGAATTCTCTGCCTGCCTTTCCTCAGTGCTCTGCAAGCTCTCCAGGACAACATAAAATCTGGGGTTCTGTGCTTTCTTTCATTCTGAACAAGTGTTACTGTTTTCTGCACAAAAGCGATTCTGCGAAGCAATGTGAACACTTCTGCTTCCCAGGCACAGAGAAGGTGCTAGCAGGGAATTCTCTGCCTGCCTTTCCCCAGTGCTCTGCAAGCTCTCCAGGACAACATAAAATCTGGGGCTCTGTGCTTTCTTTCATTCTGAACAAGTGTTACTGTTTTCTGCACAAAAGCGATTCTGCGAAGCAATGTGAACACTTCTGCTTCCCAGGCACAGAGAAGGTGCTAGCAGGGAATTCTCTGCCTGCCTTTCCCCAGTGCTCTGCAAGCTCTCCAGGACAACATAAAATCTGGGGCTCTGTGCTTTCTTTCGTTCTGAACAACTGTTACTGTTTTCTGCACAAAAGCGATTCTGCGAAGCAATGTGAACACTTCTGCTTCCCAGGCACAGAGAAGGTGCTAGCAGGGAATTCTCTGCCTGCCTTTCCCCAGTGCTCTGCAAGCTCTCCAGGACAACATAAAATCTGAGGCTCTGTGCTTTCTTTCGTTCTGAACAACTGTTACTGTTTTCTGCACAAAAGCGATTCTGCGAAGCAATGTGAACACTTCTGCTTCCCAGGCACAGAGAAGGTGCTAGCAGGGAATTCTCTGCCTGCCTTTCCCCAGTGCTCTGCAAGCTCTCCAGGACAACATAAAATCTGGGGCTCTGTGCTTTCTTTCGTTCTGAACAAGTGTTACTGTTTTCTGCACAAAAGCGATTCTGCGAAGCAATGTGAACACTTCTGCTTCCCAGGCACAGAGAAGGTGCTAGCAGGGAATTCTCTGCCTGCCTTTCCCCAGTGCTCTGCAAGCTCTCCAGGACAACATAAAATCTGGGGCTCTGTGCTTTCTTTCGTTCTGAACAAGTGTTACTGTTTTCTGCACAAAAGCGATTCTGCGAAGCAATGTGAACACTTCTGCTTCCCAGGCACAGAGAAGGTGCTAGCAGGGAATTCTCTGCCTGCCTTTCCCCAGTGCTCTGCAAGCTCTCCAGGACAACATAAAATCTGGGGCTCTGTGCTTTCTTTCGTTCTGAACAAGTGTTACTGTTTTCTGCACAAAAGCGATTCTGCGAAGCAATGTGAACACTTGTGCTTCCCAGGCACAGAGAAGGTGCTAGCAGGGAATTCTCTGCCTGCCTTTCCCCAGTGCTCTGCAAGCTCTCCAGGACAACATAAAATCTGGGGCTCTGTGCTTTCTTTCATTCTGAACAAGTGTTACTGTTTTCTGCACAAAAGCGATTCTGCGAAGCAATGTGAACAGGCACAGAGAAGGTGCTAGCAGGGAATTCTCTGCCTGCCTTTCCTTAGTGCTCTGCAAGCTCTCCAGGACAACATAAAATCTGGGGCTCTGTGCTTTCTTTCATTCTGAACAAGTGTTACTGTTTTCTGCACAAAAGCGATTCTGCGAAGCAATGTGAACACTTCTGCTTCCCAGGCACAGAGAAGGTGCTAGCAGGGAATTCTCTGCCTGCCTTTCCCCAGTGCTCTGCAAGCTCTCCAGGACAACATAAAATCTGGGGCTCTGTGCTTTCTTTCGTTCTGAACAAGTGTTACTGTTTTCTGCACAAAAGCGATTCTGCGAAGCAATGTGAACACTTCTGCTTCCCAGGCACAGAGAAGGTGCTAGCAGGGAATTCTCTGCCTGCCTTTCCCCAGTGCTCTGCAAGCTCTCCAGGACAACATAAAATCTGGGGCTCTGTGCTTTCTTTCGTTCTGAACAAGTGTTACTGTTTTCTGCACAAAAGCGATTCTGCGAAGCAATGTGAACACTTCTGCTTCCCAGGCACAGAGAAGGTGCTAGCAGGGAATTCTCTGCCTGCCTTTCCCCAGTGCTCTGCAAGCTCTCCAGGACAACATAAAATCTGGGGCTCTGTGCTTTCTTTCGTTCTGAACAAGTGTTACTGTTTTCTGCACAAAAGCGATTCTGCGAAGCAATGTGAACACTTCTGCTTCCCAGGCACAGAGAAGGTGCTAGCAGGGAATTCTCTGCCTGCCTTTCCCCAGTGCTCTGCAAGCTCTCCAGGACAACATAAAATCTGGGGCTCTGTGCTTTCTTTCGTTCTGAACAAGTGTTACTGTTTTCTGCACAAAAACGATTCTGCGAAGCAATGTGAACACTTCTGCTTCCCAGGCACAGAGAAGGTGCTAGCAGGGAATTCTCTGCCTGCCTTTCCCCAGTGCTCTGCAATCTCTCCAGGACAACATAAAATCTGGGGCTCTGTGCTTTCTTTCGTTCTGAACAAGTGTTACTGTTTTCTGCACAAAAGCGATTCTGCGAAGCAATGTGAACACTTCTGCTTCCTAGGCACAGAGAAGGTGCTAGCAGGGAATTCTCTGCCTGCCTTTCCTCAGTGCTCTGCAAGCTCTCCAGGACAACATAAAATCTGGGGCTCTGTGCTTTCTTTCGTTCTGAACAAGTGTTACTGTTTTCTGCACAAAAGCGATTCTGCGAAGCAATGTGAACACTTCTGCTTCCCAGGCACAGAGAAGGTGCTAGCAGGGAATTCTCTGCCTGCCTTTCCCCAGTGCTCTGCAAGCTCTCCAGGACAACATAAAATCTGGGGCTCTGTGCTTTCTTTCGTTCTGAACAAGTGTTACTGTTTTCTGCACAAAAGCGATTCTGCGAAGCAATGTGAACACTTCTGCTTCCCAGGCACAGAGAAGGTGCTAGCAGGGAATTCTCTGCCTGCCTTTCCTCAGTGCTCTGCAAGCTCTCCAGGACAACATAAAATCTGGGGTTCTGTGCTTTCTTTCATTCTGAACAAGTGTTACTGTTTTCTGCACAAAAGCGATTCTGCGAAGCAATGTGAACACTTGTGCTTCCCAGGCACAGAGAAGGTGCTAGCAGGGAATTCTCTGCCTGCCTTTCCCCAGTGCTCTGCAAGCTCTCCAGGACAACATAAAATCTGGGGCTCTGTGCTTTCTTTCGTTCTGAACAAGTGTTACTGTTTTCTGCACAAAAGCGATTCTGCGAAGCAATGTGAACACTTCTGCTTCCCAGGCACAGAGAAGGTGCTAGCAGGGAATTGTCTGCCTGCCTTTCCCCAGTGCTCTGCAAGCTCTCCAGGACAACATAAAATCTGGGGCTCTGTGCTTTCTTTCGTTCTGAACAACTGTTACTGTTTTCTGCACAAAAGCGATTCTGCGAAGCAATGTGAACACTTCTGCTTCCCAGGCACAGAGAAGGTGCTAGCAGGGAATTCTCTGCCTGCCTTTCCCCAGTAGTCTGCAAGCTCTCCAGGACAACATAAAATCTGGGGCTCTGTGCTTTCTTTCGTTCTGAACAAGTGTTACTGTTTTCTGCACAAAAGCGATTCTGCGAAGCAATGTGAACACTTGTGCTTCCCAGGCACAGAGAAGGTGCTAGCAGGGAATTCTCTGCCTGCCTTTCCCCAGTGCTCTGCAAGCTCTCCAGGACAACATAAAATCTGGGGCTCTGTGCTTTCTTTCGTTCTGAACAACTGTTACTGTTTTCTGCACAAAAGCGATTCTGCGAAGCAATGTGAACACTTCTGCTTCCCAGGCACAGAGAAGGTGCTAGCAGGGAATTCTCTGCCTGCCTTTCCTCAGTGCTCTGCAAGCTCTCCAGGACAACATAAAATCTGGGGTTCTGTGCTTTCTTTCATTCTGAACAAGTGTTACTGTTTTCTGCACAAAAGCGATTCTGCGAAGCAATGTGAACACTTCTGCTTCCCAGGCACAGAGAAGGTGCTAGCAGGGAATTCTCTGCCTGCCTTTCCCCAGTGCTACGCAAGCTCTCCAGGACAACATAAAATCTGGGGCTCTGTGCTTTCTTTCGTTCTGAACAAGTGTTACTGTTTTCTGCACAAAAGCGATTCTGCGAAGCAATGTGAACACTTCTGCTTCCCAGGCACAGAGAAGGTGCTAGCAGGGAATTCTCTGCCTGCCTTTCCCCAGTGCTCTGCAAGCTCTCCAGGACAACATAAAATCTGGGGCTCTGTGCTTTCTTTCGTTCTGAACAACTGTTACTGTTTTCTGCACAAAAGCGATTCTGCGAAGCAATGTGAACACTTCTGCTTCCCAGGCACAGAGAAGGTGCTAGCAGGGAATTCTCTGCCTGCCTTTCCCCAGTGCTCTGCAAGCTCTCCAGGACAACATAAAATCTGAGGCTCTGTGCTTTCTTTCGTTCTGAACAACTGTTACTGTTTTCTGCACAAAAGCGATTCTGCGAAGCAATGTGAACACTTGTGCTTCCCAGGCACAGAGAAGGTGCTAGCAGGGAATTCTCTGCCTGCCTTTCCCCAGTGCTCTGCAAGCTCTCCAGGACAACATAAAATCTGGGGCTCTGTGCTTTCTTTCGTTCTGAACAACTGTTACTGTTTTCTGCACAAAAGCGATTCTGCGAAGCAATGTGAACACTTCTGCTTCCCAGGCACAGAGAAGGTGCTAGCAGGGAATTCTCTGCCTGCCTTTCCCCAGTGCTCTGCAAGCTCTCCAGGACAACATAAAATCTGGGGCTCTGTGCTTTCTTTCGTTCTGAACAAGTGTTACTGTTTTCTGCACAAAAGCGATTCTGCGAAGCAATGTGAACACTTCTGCTTCCCAGGCACAGAGAAGGTGCTAGCAGGGAATTCTCTGCCTGCCTTTCCCCAGTGCTCTGCAAGCTCTCCAGGACAACATAAAATCTGGGGCTCTGTGCTTTCTTTCGTTCTGAACAAGTGTTACTGTTTTCTGCACAAAAGCGATTCTGCGAAGCAATGTGAACACTTCTGCTTCCCAGGCACAGAGAAGGTGCTAGCAGGGAATTCTCTGCCTGCCTTTCCCCAGTGCTCTGCAAGCTCTCCAGGACAACATAAAATCTGGGGCTCTGTGCTTTCTTTCGTTCTGAACAAGTGTTACTGTTTTCTGCACAAAAGCGATTCTGCGAAGCAATGTGAACACTTGTGCTTCCCAGGCACAGAGAAGGTGCTAGCAGGGAATTCTCTGCCTGCCTTTCCCCAGTGCTCTGCAAGCTCTCCAGGACAACATAAAATCTGGGGCTCTGTGCTTTCTTTCATTCTGAACAAGTGTTACTGTTTTCTGCACAAAAGCGATTCTGCGAAGCAATGTGAACAGGCACAGAGAAGGTGCTAGCAGGGAATTCTCTGCCTGCCTTTCCTTAGTGCTCTGCAAGCTCTCCAGGACAACATAAAATCTGGGGCTCTGTGCTTTCTTTCGTTCTGAACAACTGTTACTGTTTTCTGCACAAAAGCGATTCTGCGAAGCAATGTGAACACTTCTGCTTCCCAGGCACAGAGAAGGTGCTAGCAGGGAATTCTCTGCCTGCCTTTCCCCAGTGCTCTGCAAGCTCTCCAGGACAACATAAAATCTGGGGCTCTGTGCTTTCTTTCGTTCTGAACAAGTGTTACTGTTTTCTGCACAAAAGCGATTCTGCGAAGCAATGTGAACACTTCTGCTTCCCAGGCACAGAGAAGGTGCTAGCAGGGAATTCTCTGCCTGCCTTTCCCCAGTGCTCTGCAAGCTCTCCAGGACAACATAAAATCTGGGGCTCTGTGCTTTCTTTCGTTCTGAACAAGTGTTACTGTTTTCTGCACAAAAGCGATTCTGCGAAGCAATGTGAACACTTCTGCTTCCCAGGCACAGAGAAGGTGCTAGCAGGGAATTCTCTGCCTGCCTTTCCCCAGTGCTCTGCAAGCTCTCCAGGACAACATAAAATCTGGGGCTCTGTGCTTTCTTTCGTTCTGAACAAGTGTTACTGTTTTCTGCACAAAAGCGATTCTGCGAAGCAATGTGAACACTTGTGCTTCCCAGGCACAGAGAAGGTGCTAGCAGGGAATTCTCTGCCTGCCTTTCCCCAGTGCTCTGCAAGCTCTCCAGGACAACATAAAATCTGGGGCTCTGTGCTTTCTTTCGTTCTGAACAAGTGTTACTGTTTTCTGCACAAAAACGATTCTGCGAAGCAATGTGAACACTTCTGCTTCCCAGGCACAGAGAAGGTGCTAGCAGGGAATTCTCTGCCTGCCTTTCCCCAGTGCTCTGCAATCTCTCCAGGACAACATAAAATCTGGGGCTCTGTGCTTTCTTTCGTTCTGAACAAGTGTTACTGTTTTCTGCACAAAAGCGATTCTGCGAAGCAATGTGAACACTTCTGCTTCCTAGGCACAGAGAAGGTGCTAGCAGGGAATTCTCTGCCTGCCTTTCCTCAGTGCTCTGCAAGCTCTCCAGGACAACATAAAATCTGGGGCTCTGTGCTTTCTTTCGTTCTGAACAAGTGTTACTGTTTTCTGCACAAAAGCGATTCTGCGAAGCAATGTGAACACTTCTGCTTCCCAGGCACAGAGAAGGTGCTAGCAGGGAATTCTCTGCCTGCCTTTCCCCAGTGCTCTGCAAGCTCTCCAGGACAACATAAAATCTGGGGCTCTGTGCTTTCTTTCGTTCTGAACAAGTGTTACTGTTTTCTGCACAAAAGCGATTCTGCGAAGCAATGTGAACACTTCTGCTTCCCAGGCACAGAGAAGGTGCTAGCAGGGAATTCTCTGCCTGCCTTTCCTCAGTGCTCTGCAAGCTCTCCAGGACAACATAAAATCTGGGGTTCTGTGCTTTCTTTCATTCTGAACAAGTGTTACTGTTTTCTGCACAAAAGCGATTCTGCGAAGCAATGTGAACACTTGTGCTTCCCAGGCACAGAGAAGGTGCTAGCAGGGAATTCTCTGCCTGCCTTTCCCCAGTGCTCTGCAAGCTCTCCAGGACAACATAAAATCTGGGGCTCTGTGCTTTCTTTCGTTCTGAACAAGTGTTACTGTTTTCTGCACAAAAGCGATTCTGCGAAGCAATGTGAACACTTCTGCTTCCCAGGCACAGAGAAGGTGCTAGCAGGGAATTCTCTGCCTGCCTTTCCCCAGTGCTCTGCAAGCTCTCCAGGACAACATAAAATCTGGGGCTCTGTGCTTTCTTTCGTTCTGAACAAGTGTTACTGTTTTCTGCACAAAAGCGATTCTGCGAAGCAATGTGAACACTTCTGCTTCCCAGGCACAGAGAAGGTGCTAGCAGGGAATTCTCTGCCTGCCTTTCCCCAGTGCTCTGCAAGCTCTCCAGGACAACATAAATCTGAACAAGTGTTACTGTTTTCTGCACAAAAGCGATTCTGCGAAGCAATATGAACACTTGTGCTTCCCAGGCACAGAGAAGGTGCTAGCAGGGAATTCTCTGCCTGCCTTTCCCCAGTGCTCTGCAAGCTCTCCAGGACAACATAAAATCTGGGGCTCTGTGCTTTCTTTCGTTCTGAACAAGTGTTACTGTTTTCTGCACAAAAGCGATTCTGCGAAGCAATGTGAACACTTCTGCTTCCCAGGCACAGAGAAGGTGCTAGCAGGGAATTCTCTGCCTGCCTTTCCCCAGTGCTCTGCAAGCTCTCCAGGACAACATAAAATCTGGGGCTCTGTGCTTTCTTTCGTTCTGAACAAGTGTTACTGTTTTCTGCACAAAAGCGATTCTGCGAAGCAATGTGAACAGGCACAGAGAAGGTGCTAGCAGGGAATTCTCTGCCTGCCTTTCCTTAGTGCTCTGCAAGCTCTCCAGGACAACATAAAATCTGGGGCTCTGTGCTTTCTTTCATTCTGAACAAGTGTTACTGTTTTCTGCACAAAAGCGATTCTGCGAAGCAATGTGAACACTTCTGCTTCCCAGGCACAGAGAAGGTGCTAGCAGGGAATTCTCTGCCTGCCTTTCCCCAGTGCTCTGCAAGCTCTCCAGGACAACATAAAATCTGGGGCTCTGTGCTTTCTTTCGTTCTGAACAAGTGTTACTGTTTTCTGCACAAAAGCGATTCTGCGAAGCAATGTGAACACTTCTGCTTCCCAGGCACAGAGAAGGTGCTAGCAGGGAATTCTCTGCCTGCCTTTCCCCAGTGCTCTGCAAGCTCTCCAGGACAACATAAAATCTGGGGCTCTGTGCTTTCTTTCGTTCTGAACAAGTGTTACTGTTTTCTGCACAAAAGCGATTCTGCGAAGCAATGTGAACACTTCTGCTTCCCAGGCACAGAGAAGGTGCTAGCAGGGAATTCTCTGCCTGCCTTTCCCCAGTGCTCTGCAAGCTCTCCAGGACAACATAAAATCTGGGGCTCTGTGCTTTCTTTCGTTCTGAACAAGTGTTACTGTTTTCTGCACAAAAGCGATTCTGCGAAGCAATGTGAACACTTGTGCTTCCCAGGCACAGAGAAGGTGCTAGCAGGGAATTCTCTGCCTGCCTTTCCCCAGTGCTCTGCAAGCTCTCCAGGACAACATAAAATCTGGGGCTCTGTGCTTTCTTTCGTTCTGAACAACTGTTATTGTTTTCTGCACAAAAACGATTCTGCGAAGCAATGTGAACACTTCTGCTTCCCAGGCACAGAGAAGGTGCTAGCAGGGAATTCTCTGCCTGCCTTTCCCCAGTGCTCTGCAAGCTCTCCAGGACAACATAAAATCTGGGGCTCTGTGCTTTCTTTCGTTCTGAACAAGTGTTACTGTTTTCTGCACAAAAGCGATTCTGCGAAGCAATGTGAACACTTGTGCTTCCCAGGCACAGAGAAGGTGCTAGCAGGGAATTCTCTGCCTGCCTTTCCCCAGTGCTCTGCAAGCTCTCCAGGACAACATAAAATCTGGGGCTCTGTGCTTTCTTTCGTTCTGAACAAGTGTTACTGTTTTCTGCACAAAAGCGATTCTGCGAAGCAATGTGAACACTTCTGCTTCCCAGGCACAGAGAAGGTGCTAGCAGGGAATTCTCTGCCTGCCTTTCCCCAGTGCTCTGCAAGCTCTCCAGGACAACATAAAATCTGGGGCTCTGTGCTTTCTTTCGTTCTGAACAAGTGTTACTGTTTTCTGCACAAAAGCGATTCTGCGAAGCAATGTGAACACTTCTGCTTCCCAGGCACAGAGAAGGTGCTAGCAGGGAAATCTCTGCCTGCCTTTCCCCAGTGCTCTGCAAGCTCTCCAGGACAACATAAAATCTGGGGCTCTGTGCTTTCTTTCGTTCTGAACAAGTGTTACTGTTTTCTGCACAAAAGCGATTCTGCGAAGCAATGTGAACAGGCACAGAGAAGGTGCTAGCAGGGAATTGTCTGCCTGCCTTTCCCCAGTGCTCTGCAAGCTCTCCAGGACAACATAAAATCTGGGGCTCTGTGCTTTCTTTCGTTCTGAACAAGTGTTACTGTTTTCTGCACAAAAGCGATTCTGCAAAGCAATGTGAACACTTGTGCTTCCCAGGCACATAGAAGGTGCTAGCAGGGAATTCTCTGCCTGCCTTTCCCCAGTGCTCTGCAAGCTCTCCAGGACAACATAAAATCTGGGGCTCTGTGCTTTCTTTCGTTCTGAACAAGTGTTACTGTTTTCTGCACAAAAGCGATTCTGCAAAGCAATGTGAACAGGCACAGAGAAGGTGCTAGCAGGGAATTCTCTGCCTGCCTTTCCCCAGTGCTCTGCAAGCTCTCCAGGACAACATAAAATCTGGGGTTCTGTGCTTTCTTTCATTCTGAACAAGTGTTACTGTTTTCTGCACAAAAGCGATTCTGCGAAGCAATGTGAACACTTCTGCTTCCCAGGCACAGAGAAGGTGCTAGCAGGGAATTCTCTGCCTGCCTTTCCCCAGTGCTCTGCAAGCTCTCCAGGACAACATAAAATCTGGGGCTCTGTGCTTTCTTTCGTTCTGAACAAGTGTTACTGTTTTCTGCACAAAAGCGATTCTGCGAAGCAATATGAACACTTGTGCTTCCCAGGCACAGAGAAGGTGCTAGCAGGGAATTCTCTGCCTGCCTTTCCCCAGTGCTCTGCAAGCTCTCCAGGACAACATAAAATCTGGGGCTCTGTGCTTTCTTTCATTCTGAACAAGTGTTACTGTTTTCTGCACAAAAGCGATTCTGCGAAGCAATGTGAACACTTCTGCTTCCCAGGCACAGAGAAGGTGCTAGCAGGGAATTCTCTGCCTGCCTTTCCCCAGTGCTCTGCAAGCTCTCCAGGACAACAGCAAATCTGGGGCTCTGTGCTTTCTTTCGTTCTGAACAAGTGTTACTGTTTTCTGCACAAAAGCGATTCTGCGAAGCAATGTGAACACTTCTGCTTCCCAGGCACAGAGAAGGTGCTAGCAGGGAATTCTCTGCCTGCCTTTCCCCAGTGCTCTGCAAGCTCTCCAGGACAACATAAAATCTGGGGCTCTGTGCTTTCTTTCGTTCTGAACAAGTGTTACTGTTTTCTGCACAAAAGCGATTCTGCGAAGCAATGTGAACACTTCTGCTTCCCAGGCACAGAGAAGGTGCTAGCAGGGAATTCTCTGCCTGCCTTTCCCCAGTGCTCTGCAAGCTCTCCAGGACAACATAAAATCTGGGGCTCTGTGCTTTCTTTCGTTCTGAACAAGTGTTACTGTTTTCTGCACAAAAGCGATTCTGCGAAGCAATGTGAACACTTCTGCTTCCCAGGCACAGAGAAGGTGCTAGCAGGGAATTCTCTGCCTGCCTTTCCCCAGTGCTCTGCAAGCTCTCCAGGACAACATAAAATCTGGGGCTCTGTGCTTTCTTTCGTTCTGAACAACTGTTATTGTTTTCTGCACAAAAACGATTCTGCGAAGCAATGTGAACACTTCTGCTTCCCAGGCACAGAGAAGGTGCTAGCAGGGAATTCTCTGCCTGCCTTTCCCCAGTGCTCTGCAAGCTCTCCAGGACAACATAAAATCTGGGGCTCTGTGCTTTCTTTCGTTCTGAACAAGTGTTACTGTTTTCTGCACAAAAGCGATTCTGCGAAGCAATGTGAACACTTGTGCTTCCCAGGCACAGAGAAGGTGCTAGCAGGGAATTCTCTGCCTGCCTTTCCCCAGTGCTCTGCAAGCTCTCCAGGACAACATAAAATCTGGGGCTCTGTGCTTTCTTTCGTTCTGAACAAGTGTTACTGTTTTCTGCACAAAAGCGATTCTGCGAAGCAATGTGAACACTTCTGCTTCCCAGGCACAGAGAAGGTGCTAGCAGGGAATTCTCTGCCTGCCTTTCCCCAGTGCTCTGCAAGCTCTCCAGGACAACATAAAATCTGGGGCTCTGTGCTTTCTTTCGTTCTGAACAAGTGTTATTGTTTTCTGCACAAAAGCGATTCTGCGAAGCAATGTGAACACTTGTGCTTCCCAGGCACAGAGAAGGTGCTAGCAGGGAATTCTCTGCCTGCCTTTCCCCAGTGCTCTGCAAGCTCTCCAGGACAACATAAAATCTGGGGCTCTGTGCTTTCTTTCGTTCTGAACAAGTGTTACTGTTTTCTGCACAAAAGCGATTCTGCGAAGCAATGTGAACACTTCTGCTTCCCAGGCACAGAGAAGGTGCTAGCAGGGAAATCTCTGCCTGCCTTTCCCCAGTGCTCTGCAAGCTCTCCAGGACAACATAGAATCTGGGGCTCTGTGCTTTCTTTCGTTCTGAACAAGTGTTACTGTTTTCTGCACAAAAGCGATTCTGCGAAGCAATGTGAACAGGCACAGAGAAGGTGCTAGCAGGGAATTGTCTGCCTGCCTTTCCCCAGTGCTCTGCAAGCTCTCCAGGACAACATAAAATCTGGGGCTCTGTGCTTTCTTTCGTTCTGAACAAGTGTTACTGTTTTCTGCACAAAAGCGATTCTGCAAAGCAATGTGAACACTTGTGCTTCCCAGGCACAGAGAAGGTGCTAGCAGGGAATTCTCTGCCTGCCTTTCCCCAGTGCTCTGCAAGCTCTCCAGGACAACATAAAATCTGGGGCTCTGTGCTTTCTTTCGTTCTGAACAAGTGTTACTGTTTTCTGCACAAAAGCGATTCTGCAAAGCAATGTGAACAGGCACAGAGAAGGTGCTAGCAGGGAATTCTCTGCCTGCCTTTCCCCAGTGCTCTGCAAGCTCTCCAGGACAACATAAAATCTGGGGTTCTGTGCTTTCTTTCATTCTGAACAAGTGTTACTGTTTTCTGCACAAAAGCGATTCTGCGAAGCAATGTGAACACTTCTGCTTCCCAGGCACAGAGAAGGTGCTAGCAGGGAATTCTCTGCCTGCCTTTCCCCAGTGCTCTGCAAGCTCTCCAGGACAACATAAAATCTGGGGCTCTGTGCTTTCTTTCGTTCTGAACAAGTGTTACTGTTTTCTGCACAAAAGCGATTCTGCGAAGCAATATGAACACTTGTGCTTCCCAGGCACAGAGAAGGTGCTAGCAGGGAATTCTCTGCCTGCCTTTCCCCAGTGCTCTGCAAGCTCTCCAGGACAACATAAAATCTGGGGCTCTGTGCTTTCTTTCATTCTGAACAAGTGTTACTGTTTTCTGCACAAAAGCGATTCTGCAAAGCAATGTGAACACTTCTGCTTCCCAGGCACAGAGAAGGTGCTAGCAGGGAATTCTCTGCCTGCCTTTCCCCAGTGCTCTGCAAGCTCTCCAGGACAACATAAAATCTGGGGCTCTGTGCTTTCTTTCGTTCTGAACAACTGTTACTGTTTTCTGCACAAAAGCGATTCTGCGAAGCAATGTGAACACTTGTGCTTCCCAGGCACAGAGAAGGTGCTAGCAATGAATTCTCTGCCTGCCTTTCCCCAGTGCTCTGCAAGCTCTCCAGGACAACATAAAATCTGGGGCTCTGTGCTTTCTTTCGTTCTGAACAAGTGTTACTGTTTTCTGCACAAAAGCGATTCTGCGAAGCAATGTGAACAGGCACAGAGAAGGTGCTAGCAGGGAATTTTCTGCCTGCCTTTCCCCAGTGCTCTGCAAGCTCTCCAGGACAACATAAAATCTGGGGCTCTGTGCTTTCTTTCGTTCTGAACAAGTGTTACTGTTTTCTGCACAAAAGCGATTCTGCGAAGCAATGTGAACACTTCTGCTTCCCAGGCACAGAGAAGGTGCTAGCAGGGAATTCTCTGCCTGCCTTTCCCCAGTGCTCTGCAAGCTCTCCAGGACAACATAAAATCTGGGGCTCTGTGCTTTCTTTCGTTCTGAACAAGTGTTACTGTTTTCTGCACAAAAGCGATTCTGCGAAGCAATGTGAACACTTCTGCTTCCCAGGCACAGAGAAGGTGCTAGCAGGGAATTCTCTGCCTGCCTTTCCCCAGTGCTCTGCAAGCTCTCCAGGACAACATAAAATCTGGGGCTCTGTGCTTTCTTTCGTTCTGAACAAGTGTTACTGTTTTCTGCACAAAAGCGATTCTGCGAAGCAATGTGAACACTTGTGCTTCCCAGGCACAGAGAAGGTGCTAGCAGGGAATTCTCTGCCTGCCTTTCCCCAGTGCTCTGCAAGCTCTCCAGGACAACATAAAATCTGGGGCTCTGTGCTTTCTTTCGTTCTGAACAAGTGTTACTGTTTTCTGCACAAAAGCGATTCTGCAAAGCAATGTGAACACTTGTGCTTCCCAGGCACATAGAAGGTGCTAGCAGGGAATTCACTGCCTGCCTTTCCCCAGTGCTCTGCAAGCTCTCCAGGACAACATAAAATCTGGGGCTCTGTGCTTTCTTTCGTTCTGAACAAGTGTTACTGTTTTCTGCACAAAAGCGATTCTGCAAAGCAATGTGAACAGGCACAGAGAAGGTGCTAGCAGGGAATTCTCTGCCTGCCTTTCCCCAGTGCTCTGCAAGCTCTCCAGGACAACATAAAATCTGGGGCTCTGTGCTTTCTTTCGTTCTGAACAAGTGTTACTGTTTTCTGCACAAAAGCGATTCTGCAAAGCAATGTGAACACTTCTGCTTCCCAGGCACAGAGAAGGTGCTAGCAGGGAATTCTCTGCCTGCCTTTCCCCAGTGCTCTGCAAGCTCTCCAGGACAACATAAAATCTGGGGCTCTGTGCTTTCTTTCGTTCTGAACAAGTGTTACTGTTTTCTGCACAAAAGCGATTCTGCGAAGCAATGTGAACACTTGTGCTTCCCAGGCACAGAGAAGGTGCTAGCAGGGAATTCTCTGCCTGCCTTTCCCCAGTGCTCTGCAAGCTCTCCAGGACAACATAAAATCTGGGGCTCTGTGCTTTCTTTCGTTCTGAACAAGTGTTACTGTTTTCTGCACAAAAGCGATTCTGCGAAGCAATGTGAACACTTGTGCTTCCCAGGCACAGAGAAGGTGCTAGCAGGGAATTCTCTGCCTGCCTTTCCCCAGTGCTCTGCAAGCTCTCCAGGACAACATAAAATCTGGGGCTCTGTGCTTTCTTTCGTTCTGAACAAGTGTTACTGTTTTCTGCACAAAAGCGATTCTGCGAAGCAATGTGAACACTTCTGCTTCCCAGGCACAGAGAAGGTGCTAGCAGGGAATTCTCTGCCTGCCTTCCTCAGTGCTCTGCAAGCTCTCCAGGACAACATAAAATCTGGGGCTCTGTGCTTTCTTTCGTTCTGAACAAGTGTTACTGTTTTCTGCACAAAAGCGATTCTGCGAAGCAATGTGAACACTTGTGCTTCCCAGGCACAGAGAAGGTGCTAGCAGGGAATTCTCTGCCTGCCTTTCCCCAGTGCTCTGCAAGCTCTCCAGGACAACATAAAATCTGGGGCTCTGTGCTTTCTTTCGTTCTGAACAAGTGTTACTGTTTTCTGCACAAAAGCGATTCTGCTAAGCAATGTGAACACTTGTGCTTCCCAGGCACAGAGAAGGTGCTAGCAGGGAATTCTCTGCCTGCCTTTCCCCAGTGCTCTGCAAGCTCTCCAGGACAACATAAAATCTGGGGCTCTGTGCTTTCTTTCGTTCTGAACAAGTGTTACTGTTTTCTGCACAAAAGCGATTCTGCGAAGCAATGTGAACACTTCTGCTTCCCAGGCACAGAGAAGGTGCTAGCAGGGAATTCTCTGCCTGCCTTTCCCCAGTGCTCTGCAAGCTCTCCAGGACAACATAAAATCTGGGGCTCTGTGCTTTCTTTCATTCTGAACAAGTGTTACTGTTTTCTGCACAAAAGCGATTCTGCGAAGCAATGTGAACACTTCTGCTTCCCAGGCACAGAGAAGGTGCTAGCAGGGAATTCTCTGCCTGCCTTTCCCCAGTGCTCTGCAAGCTCTCCAGGACAACAGCAAATCTGGGGCTCTGTGCTTTCTTTCGTTCTGAACAAGTGTTACAGTTTTCTGCACAAAAGCGATTCTGCGAAGCAATGTGAACACTTGTGCTTCCCAGGCACAGAGAAGGTGCTAGCAGGGAATTCTCTGCCTGCCTTTCCCCAGTGCTCTGCAAGCTCTCCAGGACAACAGCAAATCTGGGGCTCTGTGCTTTCTTTCGTTCTGAACAAGTGTTACTGTTTTCTGCACAAAAGCGATTCTGCGAAGCAATGTGAACACTTGTGCTTCCCAGGCACAGAGAAGGTGCTAGCAGGGAATTCTCTGCCTGCCTTTCCCCAGTAGTCTGCAAGCTCTCCAGGACAACATAAAATCTGGGGCTCTGTGCTTTCTTTCGTTCTGAACAAGTGTTACAGTTTTCTGCACAAAAGCGATTCTGCGAAGCAATGTGAACACTTGTGCTTCCCAGGCACAGAGAAGGTGCTAGCAGGGAATTCTCTGCCTGCCTTTCCCCAGTGCTCTGCAAGCTCTCCAGGACAACATAAAATCTGGGGCTCTGTGCTTTCTTTCGTTCTGAACAAGTGTTACTGTTTTCTGCACAAAAGCGATTCTGCGAAGCAATGTGAACACTTCTGCTTCCCAGGCACAGAGAAGGTGCTAGCAGGGAATTCTCTGCCTGCCTTTCCTCAGTGCTCTGCAAGCTCTCCAGGACAACATAAAATCTGGGGTTCTGTGCTTTCTTTCATTCTGAACAAGTGTTACTGTTTTCTGCACAAAAGCGATTCTGCGAAGCAATGTGAACACTTCTGCTTCCCAGGCACAGAGAAGGTGCTAGCAGGGAATTCTCTGCCTGCCTTTCCCCAGTGCTCTGCAAGCTCTCCAGGACAACATAAAATCTGGGGCTCTGTGCTTTCTTTCGTTCTGAACAAGTGTTACTGTTTTCTGCACAAAAGCGATTCTGCGAAGCAATGTGAACACTTCTGCTTCCCAGGCACAGAGAAGGTGCTAGCAGGGAATTCTCTGCCTGCCTTTCCCCAGTGCTCTGCAAGCTCTCCAGGACAACATAAAATCTGGGGCTCTGTGCTTTCTTTCGTTCTGAACAACTGTTACTGTTTTCTGCACAAAAGCGATTCTGCGAAGCAATGTGAACACTTGTGCTTCCCAGGCACAGAGAAGGTGCTAGCAGGGAATTCTCTGCCTGCCTTTCCCCAGTGCTCTGCAAGCTCTCCAGGACAACATAAAATCTGGGGCTCTGTGCTTTCTTTCGTTCTGAACAAGTGTTACTGTTTTCTGCACAAAAGCGATTCTGCGAAGCAATGTGAACACTTCTGCTTCCCAGGCACAGAGAAGGTGCTAGCAGGGAATTCTCTGCCTGCCTTTCCCCAGTGCTCTGCAAGCTCTCCAGGACAACATAAAATCTGGGGCTCTGTGCTTTCTTTCGTTCTGAACAAGTGTTACTGTTTTCTGCACAAAAGCGATTCTGCGAAGCAATGTGAACACTTCTGCTTCCCAGGCACAGAGAAGGTGCTAGCAGGGAATTCTCTGCCTGCCTTTCCCCAGTGCTCTGCAAGCTCTCCAGGACAACATAAAATCTGGGGCTCTGTGCTTTCTTTCGTTCTGAACAAGTGTTATTGTTTTCTGCACAAAAGCGATTCTGCGAAGCAATGTGAACACTTGTGCTTCCCAGGCACAGAGAAGGTGCTAGCAGGGAATTCTCTGCCTGCCTTTCCCCAGTAGTCTGCAAGCTCTCCAGGACAACATAAAATCTGGGGCTCTGTGCTTTCTTTCGTTCTGAACAAGTGTTACTGTTTTCTGCACAAAAGCGATTCTGCGAAGCAATGTGAACACTTGTGCTTCCCAGGCACAGAGAAGGTGCTAGCAGGGAATTCTCTGCCTGCCTTTCCCCAGTGCTCTGCAAGCTCTCCAGGACAACATAAAATCTGGGGCTCTGTGCTTTCTTTCGTTCTGAACAAGTGTTACTGTTTTCTGCACAAAAGCGATTCTGCGAAGCAATGTGAACACTTCTGCTTCCCAGGCACAGAGAAGGTGCTAGCAGGGAATTCTCTGCCTGCCTTTCCTCAGTGCTCTGCAAGCTCTCCAGGACAACATAAAATCTGGGGCTCTGTGCTTTCTTTCGTTCTGAACAAGTGTTACTGTTTTCTGCACAAAAGCGATTCTGCGAAGCAATGTGAACACTTCTGCTTCCCAGGCACAGAGAAGGTGCTAGCAGGGAATTCTCTGCCTGCCTTTCCCCAGTGCTCTGCAAGCTCTCCAGGACAACATAAAATCTGGGGATCTGTGCTTTCTTTCGTTCTGAACAAGTGTGACTGTTTTCTGCACAAAAGCGATTCTGCCAAGCAATGTGAACACTTCTGCTTCCCAGGCACAGAGAAGGTGCTAGCAGGGAATTCTCTGCCTGCCTTTCCCCAGTGCTCTGCAAGCTCTCCAGGACAACATAAAATCTGGGGCTCTGTGCTTTCTTTCGTTCTGAACAACTGTTACTGTTTTCTGCACAAAAGCGATTCTGCGAAGCAATGTGAACACTTCTGCTTCCCAGGCACAGAGAAGGTGCTAGCAGGGAATTCTCTGCCTGCCTTTCCCCAGTGCTCTGCAAGCTCTCCAGGACAACATAAAATCTGGGGCTCTGTGCTTTCTTTCGTTCTGAACAAGTGTTACTGTTTTCTGCACAAAAGCGATTCTGCGAAGCAATGTGAACACTTCTGCTTCCCAGGCACAGAGAAGGTGCTAGCAGGGAATTCTCTGCCTGCCTTTCCCCAGTGCTCTGCAAGCTCTCCAGGACAACATAAAATCTGGGGCTCTGTGCTTTCTTTCGTTCTGAACAAGTGTTACTGTTTTCTGCACAAAAGCGATTCTGCGAAGCAATGTGAACACTTCTGCTTCCCAGGCACAGAGAAGGTGCTAGCAGGGAATTCTCTGCCTGCCTTTCCCCAGTGCTCTGCAAGCTCTCCAGGACAACATAAAATCTGGGGCTCTGTGCTTTCTTTCGTTCTGAACAACTGTTACTGTTTTCTGCACAAAAGCGATTCTGCGAAGCAATGTGAACAGGCACAGAGAAGGTGCTAGCAGGGAATTGTCTGCCTGCCTTTCCCCAGTGCTCTGCAAGCTCTCCAGGACAACATAAAATCTGGGGCTCTGTGCTTTCTTTCGTTCTGAACAAGTGTTACTGTTTTCTGCACAAAAGCGATTCTGCGAAGCAATATGAACACTTGTGCTTCCCAGGCACAGAGAATGTGCTAGCAGGGAATTCTCTGCCTGCCTTTCCCCAGTGCTCTGCAAGCTCTCCAGGACAACATAAAATCTGGGGCTCTGTGCTTTCTTTCGTTCTGAACAAGTGTTACTGTTTTCTGCACAAAAGCGATTCTGCGAAGCAATGTGAACACTTCTGCTTCCCAGGCACAGAGAAGGTGCTAGCAGGGAATTCTCTGCCTGCCTTTTCCCAGTGCTCTGCAAGCTCTCCAGGACAACATAAAATCTGGGGCTCTGTGCTTTCTTTCGTTCTGAACAAGTGTTACTGTTTTCTGCACAAAAGCGATTCTGCGAAGCAATGTGAACACTTCTGCTTCCCAGGCACAGAGAAGGTGCTAGCAGGGAATTCTCTGCCTGCCTTTCCCCAGTGCTCTGCAAGCTCTCCAGGACAACATAAAATCTGGGGCTCTGTGCTTTCTTTCGTTCTGAACAACTGTTACTGTTTTCTGCACAAAAGCGATTCTGCGAAGCAATGTGAACACTTGTGCTTCCCAGGCACAGAGAAGGTGCTAGCAGGGAATTCTCTGCCTGCCTTTCCCCAGTGCTCTGCAAGCTCTCCAGGACAACATAAAATCTGGGGCTCTGTGCTTTCTTTCGTTCTGAACAACTGTTACTGTTTTCTGCACAAAAGCGATTCTGCGAAGCAATGTGAACAGGCACAGAGAAGGTGCTAGCAGGGAATTGTCTGCCTGCCTTTCCCCAGTGCTCTGCAAGCTCTCCAGGACAACATAAAATCTGGGGCTCTGTGCTTTCTTTCGTTCTGAACAAGTGTTACTGTTTTCTGCACAAAAGCGATTCTGCGAAGCAATGTGAACACTTGTGCTTCCCAGGCACAGAGAAGGTGCTAGCAGGGAATTCTCTGCCTGCCTTTCCCCAGTGCTCTGCAAGCTCTCCAGGACAACATAAAATCTGGGGCTCTGTGCTTTCTTTCGTTCTGAACAAGTGTTACTGTTTTCTGCACAAAAGCGATTCTGCGAAGCAATGTGAACACTTCTGCTTCCCAGGCACAGAGAAGGTGCTAGCAGGGAATTCTCTGCCTGCCTTTCCCCAGTGCTCTGCAAGCTCTCCAGGACAACATAAAATCTGGGGCTCTGTGCTTTCTTTCGTTCTGAACAAGTGTTACTGTTTTCTGCACAAAAGCGATTCTGCGAAGCAATGTGAACAGGCACAGAGAAGGTGCTAGCAGGGAATTCTCTGCCTGCCTTTCCTTAGTGCTCTGCAAGCTCTCCAGGACAACATAAAATCTGGGGCTCTGTGCTTTCTTTCATTCTGAACAAGTGTTACTGTTTTCTGCACAAAAGCGATTCTGCGAAGCAATGTGAACACTTCTGCTTCCCAGGCACAGAGAAGGTGCTAGCAGGGAATTCTCTGCCTGCCTTTCCCCAGTGCTCTGCAAGCTCTCCAGGACAACATAAAATCTGGGGCTCTGTGCTTTCTTTCGTTCTGAACAAGTGTTACTGTTTTCTGCACAAAAGCGATTCTGCGAAGCAATGTGAACACTTGTGCTTCCCAGGCACAGAGAAGGTGCTAGCAGGGAATTCTCTGCCTGCCTTTCCCCAGTGCTCTGCAAGCTCTCCAGGACAACATAAAATCTGGGGCTCTGTGCTTTCTTTCGTTCTGAACAAGTGTTACTGTTTTCTGCACAAAAGCGATTCTGCGAAGCAATGTGAACACTTGTGCTTCCCAGGCACAGAGAAGGTGCTAGCAGGGAATTCTCTGCCTGCCTTTCCCCAGTGCTCTGCAAGCTCTCCAGGACAACATAAAATCTGGGGCTCTGTGCTTTCTTTCGTTCTGAACAAGTGTTACTGTTTTCTGCACAAAAGCGATTCTGCGAAGCAATGTGAACACTTGTGCTTCCCAGGCACAGAGAAGGTGCTAGCAGGGAATTCTCTGCCTGCCTTTCCCCAGTGCTCTGCAAGCTCTCCAGGACAACATAAAATCTGGGGCTCTGTGCTTTCTTTCGTTCTGAACAAGTGTTACTGGTTTCTGCACAAAAGCGATTCTGCGAAGCAATGTGAACACTTCTGCTTCCCAGGCACAGAGAAGGTGCTAGCAGGGAATTCTCTGCCTGCCTTTCCTCAGTGCTCTGCAAGCTCTCCAGGACAACATAAAATCTGGGGCTCTGTGCTTTCTTTCGTTCTGAACAAGTGTTACTGTTTTCTGCACAAAAGCGATTCTGCGAAGCAATGTGAACACTTCTGCTTCCCAGGCACAGAGAAGGTGCTAGCAGGGAATTCTCTGCCTGCCTTTCCCCAGTGCTCTGCAAGCTCTCCAGGACAACATAAAATCTGGGGCTCTGTGCTTTCTTTCGTTCTGAACAACTGTTACTGTTTTCTGCACAAAAGCGATTCTGCGAAGCAATGTGAACACTTCTGCTTCCCAGGCACAGAGAAGGTGCTAGCAGGGAATTCTCTGCCTGCCTTTCCCCAGTGCTCTGCAAGCTCTCCAGGACAACATAAAATCTGGGGCTCTGTGCTTTCTTTCGTTCTGAACAAGTGTTACTGTTTTCTGCACAAAAGCGATTCTGCGAAGCAATGTGAACACTTGTGCTTCCCAGGCACAGAGAAGGTGCTAGCAGGGAATTCTCTGCCTGCCTTTCCCCAGTGCTCTGCAAGCTCTCCAGAACAACATAAAATCTGGGGCTCTGTGCTTTCTTTCGTTCTGAACAAGTGTTACTGTTTTCTGCACAAAAGCGATTCTGCGAAGCAATGTGAACACTTCTGCTTCCCAGGCACAGAGAAGGTGCTAGCAGGGAATTCTCTGCCTGCCTTTCCCCAGTGCTCTGCAAGCTCTCCAGGACAACATAAAATCTGGGGCTCTGTGCTTTCTTTCGTTCTGAACAAGTGTTACTGTTTTCTGCACAAAAGCGATTCTGCCAAGCAATGTGAACACTTCTGCTTCCCAGGCACAGAGAAGGTGCTAGCAGGGAATTCTCTGCCTGCCTTTCCCCAGTGCTCTGCAAGCTCTCCAGGACAACATAAAATCTGGGGCTCTGTGCTTTCTTTCGTTCTGAACAAGTGTTACTGTTTTCTGCACAAAAGCGATTCTGCGAAGCAATGTGAACACTTCTGCTTCCCAGGCACAGAGAAGGTGCTAGCAGGGAATTCTCTGCCTGCCTTTCCCCAGTGCTCTGCAAGCTCTCCAGGACAACATAAAATCTGGGGCTCTGTGCTTTCTTTCGTTCTGAACAAGTGTTACTGTTTTCTGCACAAAAGCGATTCTGCGAAGCAATGTGAACACTTCTGCTTCCCAGGCACAGAGAAGGTGCTAGCAGGGAATTCTCTGCCTGCCTTTCCCCAGTGCTCTGCAAGCTCTCCAGGACAACATAAAATCTGGGGCTCTGTGCTTTCTTTCGTTCTGAACAAGTGTTACTGTTTTCTGCACAAAAGCGATTCTGCGAAGCAATGTGAACAGGCACAGAGAAGGTGCTAGCAGGGAATTATCTGCCTGCCTTTCCTTAGTGCTCTGCAAGCTCTCCAGGACAACATAAAATCTGGGGCTCTGTGCTTTCTTTCGTTCTGAACAAGTGTTACTGTTTTCTGCACAAAAGCGATTCTGCGAAGCAATGTGAACACTTCTGCTTCCCAGGCACAGAGAAGGTGCTAGCAGGGAATTCTCTGCCTGCCTTTCCCCAGTGCTCTGCAAGCTCTCCAGAACAACATAAAATCTGGGGCTCTGTGCTTTCTTTCGTTCTGAACAAGTGTTACTGTTTTCTGCACAAAAGCGATTCTGCGAAGCAATGTGAACACTTCTGCTTCCCAGGCACAGAGAAGGTGCTAGCAGGGAATTCTCTGCCTGCCTTTCCCCAGTGCTCTGCAAGCTCTCCAGGACAACATAAAATCTGGGGCTCTGTGCTTTCTTTCGTTCTGAACAAGTGTTACTGTTTTCTGCACAAAAGCGATTCTGCCAAGCAATGTGAACACTTGTGCTTCCCAGGCACAGAGAAGGTGCTAGCAGGGAATTCTCTGCCTGCCTTTCCCCAGTGCTCTGCAAGCTCTCCAGGACAACATAAAATCTGGGGCTCTGTGCTTTCTTTCGTTCTGAACAAGTGTTACTGTTTTCTGCACAAAAGCGATTCTGCGAAGCAATGTGAACACTTCTGCTTCCCAGGCACAGAGAAGGTGCTAGCAGGGAATTCTCTGCCTGCCTTTCCCCAGTGCTCTGCAAGCTCTCCAGGACAACATAAAATCTGGGGCTCTGTGCTTTCTTTCGTTCTGAACAAGTGTTACTGTTTTCTGCACAAAAGCGATTCTGCGAAGCAATGTGAACACTTCTGCTTCCCAGGCACAGAGAAGGTGCTAGCAGGGAATTCTCTGCCTGCCTTTCCCCAGTGCTCTGCAAGCTCTCCAGGACAACATAAAATCTGGGGCTCTGTGCTTTCTTTCGTTCTGAACAAGTGTTACTGTTTTCTGCACAAAAGCGATTCTGCGAAGCAATGTGAACAGGCACAGAGAAGGTGCTAGCAGGGAATTATCTGCCTGCCTTTCCTTAGTGCTCTGCAAGCTCTCCAGGACAACATAAAATCTGGGGCTCTGTGCTTTCTTTCGTTCTGAACAAGTGTTACTGTTTTCTGCACAAAAGCGATTCTGCGAAGCAATGTGAACACTTCTGCTTCCCAGGCACAGAGAAGGTGCTAGCAGGGAATTCTCTGCCTGCCTTTCCCCAGTGCTCTGCAAGCTCTCCAGGACAACATAAAATCTGGGGCTCTGTGCTTTCTTTCGTTCTGAACAAGTGTTACTGTTTTCTGCACAAAAGCGATTCTGCGAAGCAATGTGAACACTTCTGCTTCCCAGGCACAGAGAAGGTGCTAGCAGGGAATTCTCTGCCTGCCTTTCCCCAGTGCTCTGCAAGCTCTCCAGGACAACATAAAATCTGGGGCTCTGTGCTTTCTTTCGTTCTGAACAAGTGTTACTGTTTTCTGCACAAAAGCGATTCTGCGAAGCAATGTGAACAGGCACAGAGAAGGTGCTAGCAGGGAATTATCTGCCTGCCTTTCCTTAGTGCTCTGCAAGCTCTCCAGGACAACATAAAATCTGGGGCTCTGTGCTTTCTTTCGTTCTGAACAAGTGTTACTGTTTTCTGCACAAAAGCGATTCTGCGAAGCAATGTGAACACTTCTGCTTCCCAGGCACAGAGAAGGTGCTAGCAGGGAATTCTCTGCCTGCCTTTCCCCAGTGCTCTGCAAGCTCTCCAGGACAACATAAAATCTGGGGCTCTGTGCTTTCTTTCGTTCTGAACAAGTGTTACTGTTTTCTGCACAAAAGCGATTCTGCGAAGCAATATGAACACTTGTGCTTCCCAGGCACAGAGAAGGTGCTAGCAGGGAATTCTCTGCCTGCCTTTCCCCAGTGCTCTGCAAGCTCTCCAGGACAACATAAAATCTGGGGCTCTGTGCTTTCTTTCGTTCTGAACAAGTGTTACTGTTTTCTGCACAAAAGCGATTCTGCGAAGCAATATGAACACTTGTGCTTCCCAGGCACAGAGAAGGTGCTAGCAGGGAATTCTCTGCCTGCCTTTCCCCAGTGCTCTGCAAGCTCTCCAGGACAACATAAAATCTGGGGCTCTGTGCTTTCTTTCGTTCTGAACAAGTGTTACTGTTTTCTGCACAAAAGCGATTCTGCGAAGCAATGTGAACACTTCTGCTTCCCAGGCACAGAGAAGGTGCTAGCAGGGAATTCTCTGCCTGCCTTTCCCCAGTGCTCTGCAAGCTCTCCAGGACAACATAAAATCTGGGGCTCTGTGCTTTCTTTCGTTCTGAACAAGTGTTACTGTTTTCTGCACAAAAGCGATTCTGCGAAGCAATGTGAACACTTCTGCTTCCCAGGCACAGAGAAGGTGCTAGCAGGGAATTCTCTGCCTGCCTTTCCCCAGTGCTCTGCAAGCTCTCCAGGACAACATAAAATCTGGGGCTCTGTGCTTTCTTTCGTTCTGAACAAGTGTTACTGTTTTCTGCACAAAAGCGATTCTGCGAAGCAATGTGAACACTTCTGCTTCCCAGGCACAGAGAAGGTGCTAGCAGGGAATTCTCTGCCTGCCTTTCCCCAGTGCTCTGCAAGCTCTCCAGGACAACATAAAATCTGGGGCTCTGTGCTTTCTTTCGTTCTGAACAAGTGTTACTGTTTTCTGCACAAAAGCGATTCTGCCAAGCAATGTGAACAGGCACAGAGAAGGTGCTAGCAGGGAATTCTCTGCCTGCCTTTCCTTAGTGCTCTGCAAGCTCTCCAGGACAACATAAAATCTGGGGTTCTGTGCTTTCTTTCATTCTGAACAAGTGTTACTGTTTTCTGCACAAAAGCGATTCTGCGAAGCAATGTGAACACTTCTGCTTCCCAGGCACAGAGAAGGTGCTAGCAGGGAATTCTCTGCCTGCCTTTCCCCAGTGCTCTGCAAGCTCTCCAGGACAACATAAAATCTGGGGCTCTGTGCTTTCTTTCGTTCTGAACAAGTGTTACTGTTTTCTGCACAAAAGCGATTCTGCGAAGCAATGTGAACACTTCTGCTTCCCAGGCACAGAGAAGGTGCTAGCAGGGAATTCTCTGCCTGCCTTTCCCCAGTGCTCTGCAAGCTCTCCAGGACAACATAAAATCTGGGGCTCTGTGCTTTCTTTCGTTCTGAACAAGTGTTACTGTTTTCTGCACAAAAGCGATTCTGCGAAGCAATGTGAACACTTCTGCTTCCCAGGCACAGAGAAGGTGCTAGCAGGGAATTCTCTGCCTGCCTTTCCCCAGTGCTCTGCAAGCTCTCCAGGACAACATAAAATCTGGGGCTCTGTGCTTTCTTTCGTTCTGAACAACTGTTATTGTTTTCTGCACAAAAACGATTCTGCGAAGCAATGTGAACACTTCTGCTTCCCAGGCACAGAGAAGGTGCTAGCAGGGAATTCTCTGCCTGCCTTTCCCCAGTGCTCTGCAAGCTCTCCAGGACAACATAAAATCTGGGGCTCTGTGCTTTCTTTCGTTCTGAACAAGTGTTACTGTTTTCTGCACAAAAGCGATTCTGCGAAGCAATGTGAACACTTGTGCTTCCCAGGCACAGAGAAGGTGCTAGCAGGGAATTCTCTGCCTGCCTTTCCCCAGTGCTCTGCAAGCTCTCCAGGACAACATAAAATCTGGGGCTCTGTGCTTTCTTTCGTTCTGAACAAGTGTTACTGTTTTCTGCACAAAAGCGATTCTGCGAAGCAATGTGAACACTTGTGCTTCCCAGGCACAGAGAAGGTGCTAGCAGGGAATTCTCTGCCTGCCTTTCCCCAGTGCTCTGCAAGCTCTCCAGGACAACATAAAATCTGGGGCTCTGTGCTTTCTTTCGTTCTGAACAAGTGTTACTGTTTTCTGCACAAAAGCGATTCTGCGAAGCAATGTGAACACTTCTGCTTCCCAGGCACAGAGAAGGTGCTAGCAGGGAATTCTCTGCCTGCCTTTCCTCAGTGCTCTGCAAGCTCTCCAGGACAACATAAAATCTGGGGCTCTGTGCTTTCTTTCGTTCTGAACAAGTGTTACTGTTTTCTGCACAAAAGCGATTCTGCGAAGCAATGTGAAGACTTCTGCTTCCCAGGCACAGAGAAGGTGCTAGCAGGGAATTCTCTGCCTGCCTTTCCCCAGTGCTCTGCAAGCTCTCCAGGACAACATAAAATCTGGGGCTCTGTGCTTTCTTTCGTTCTGAACAACTGTTACTGTTTTCTGCACAAAAGCGATTCTGCGAAGCAATGTGAACACTTCTGCTTCCCAGGCACAGAGAAGGTGCTAGCAGGGAATTCTCTGCCTGCCTTTCCCCAGTGCTCTGCAAGCTCTCCAGGACAACATAAAATCTGGGGCTCTGTGCTTTCTTTCGTTCTGAACAAGTGTTACTGTTTTCTGCACAAAAGCGATTCTGCGAAGCAATGTGAACACTTGTGCTTCCCAGGCACAGAGAAGGTGCTAGCAGGGAATTCTCTGCCTGCCTTTCCCCAGTGCTCTGCAAGCTCTCCAGGACAACATAAAATCTGGGGCTCTGTGCTTTCTTTCGTTCTGAACAAGTGTTACTGTTTTCTGCACAAAAGCGATTCTGCGAAGCAATGTGAACACTTCTGCTTCCCAGGCACAGAGAAGGTGCTAGCAGGGAATTCTCTGCCTGCCTTTCCCCAGTGCTCTGCAAGCTCTCCAGGACAACATAAAATCTGGGGCTCTGTGCTTTCTTTCGTTCTGAACAAGTGTTACTGTTTTCTGCGCAAAAGCGATTCTGCGAAGCAATGTGAACACTTCTGCTTCCCAGGCACAGATAAGGTGCTAGCAGGGAATTCTCTGCCTGCCTTTCCCCAGTGCTCTGCAAGCTCTCCAGGACAACATAAAATCTGGGGCTCTGTGCTTTCTTTCGTTCTGAACAAGTGTTACTGTTTTCTGCACAAAAGCGATTCTGCGAAGCAATGTGAACAGGCACAGAGAAGGTGCTAGCAGGGAATTATCTGCCTGCCTTTCCCCAGTGCTCTGCAAGCTCTCCAGGACAACATAAAATCTGGGGTTCTGTGCTTTCTTTCATTCTGAACAAGTGTTACTGTTTTCTGCACAAAAGCGATTCTGCGAAGCAATGTGAACACTTCTGCTTCCCAGGCACAGAGAAGGTGCTAGCAGGGAATTCTCTGCCTGCCTTTCCCCAGTGCTCTGCAAGCTCTCCAGGACAACATAAAATCTGGGGCTCTGTGCTTTCTTTCGTTCTGAACAAGTGTTACTGTTTTCTGCACAAAAGCGATTCTGCGAAGCAATATGAACACTTGTGCTTCCCAGGCACAGAGAAGGTGCTAGCAGGGAATTCTCTGCCTGCCTTTCCCCAGTGCTCTGCAAGCTCTCCAGGACAACATAAAATCTGGGGCTCTGTGCTTTCTTTCGTTCTGAACAAGTGTTACTGTTTTCTGCACAAAAGCGATTCTGCGAAGCAATATGAACACTTGTGCTTCCCAGGCACAGAGAAGGTGCTAGCAGGGAATTCTCTGCCTGCCTTTCCCCAGTGCTCTGCAAGCTCTCCAGGACAACATAAAATCTGGGGCTCTGTGCTTTCTTTCGTTCTGAACAAGTGTTACTGTTTTCTGCACAAAAGCGATTCTGCGAAGCAATGTGAACACTTCTGCTTCCCAGGCACAGAGAAGGTGCTAGCAGGGAATTCTCTGCCTGCCTTTCCCCAGTGCTCTGCAAGCTCTCCAGGACAACATAAAATCTGGGGCTCTGTGCTTTCTTTCGTTCTGAACAACTGTTACTGTTTTCTGCACAAAAGCGATTCTGCGAAGCAATGTGAACAGGCACAGAGAAGGTGCTATCAGGGAATTCTCTGCCTGCCTTTCCTTAGTGCTCTGCAAGCTCTCCAGGACAACATAAAATCTGGGGTTCTGTGCTTTCTTTCATTCTGAACAAGTGTTACTGTTTTCTGCACAAAAGCGATTCTGCGAAGCAATGTGAACACTTGTGCTTCCCAGGCACAGAGAAGGTGCTAGCAGGGAATTCTCTGCCTGCCTTTCCCCAGTGCTCTGCAAGCTCTCCAGGACAACATAAAATCTGGGGCTCTGTGCTTTCTTTCGTTCTGAACAAGTGTTACTGTTTTCTGCACAAAATCGATTCTGCGAAGCAATGTGAACACTTGTGCTTCCCAGGCACAGAGAAGGTGCTAGCAGGGAATTCTCTGCCTGCCTTTCCCCAGTGCTCTGCAAGCTCTCCAGGACAACATAAAATCTGGGGCTCTGTGCTTTCTTTCGTTCTGAACAAGTGTTACTGTTTTCTGCACAAAAGCGATTCTGCGAAGCAATGTGAACACTTCTGCTTCCCAGGCACAGAGAAGGTGCTAGCAGGGAATTCTCTGCCTGCCTTTCCCCAGTGCTCTGCAAGCTCTCCAGGACAACATAAAATCTGGGGCTCTGTGCTTTCTTTCGTTCTGAACAAGTGTTACTGTTTTCTGCACAAAAGCGATTCTGCGAAGCAATGTGAACACTTGTGCTTCCCAGGCACAGAGAAGGTGCTAGCAGGGAATTCTCTGCCTGCCTTTCCCCAGTGCTCTGCAAGCTCTCCAGGACAACATAAAATCTGGGGCTCTGTGCTTTCTTTCGTTCTGAACAAGTGTTACTGTTTTCTGCACAAAAGCGATTCTGCGAAGCAATGTGAACACTTGTGCTTCCCAGGCACAGAGAAGGTGCTAGCAGGGAATTCTATGCCTGCCTTTCCTCAGTGCTCTGCAAGCTCTCCAGGACAACATAAAATCTGGGGTTCTGTGCTTTCTTTCATTCTGAACAAGTGTTACTGTTTTCTGCACAAAAGCGATTCTGCGAAGCAATGTGAACACTTCTGCTTCCCAGGCACAGAGAAGGTGCTAGCAGGGAATTCTCTGCCTGCCTTTCCCCAGTGCTCTGCAAGCTCTCCAGGACAACATAAAATCTGGGGCTCTGTGCTTTCTTTCGTTCTGAACAAGTGTTACTGTTTTCTGCACAAAAGCGATTCTGCGAAGCAATGTGAACACTTCTGCTTCCCAGGCACAGAGAAGGTGCTAGCAGGGAATTCTCTGCCTGCCTTTCCCCAGTGCTCTGCAAGCTCTCCAGGACAACATAAAATCTGGGGCTCTGTGCTTTCTTTCGTTCTGAACAAGTGTTACTGTTTTCTGCACAAAAGCGATTCTGCGAAGCAATGTGAACACTTCTGCTTCCCAGGCACAGAGAAGGTGCTAGCAGGGAATTCTCTGCCTGCCTTTCCCCAGTGCTCTGCAAGCTCTCCAGGACAACATAAAATCTGGGGCTCTGTGCTTTCTTTCGTTCTGAACAAGTGTTACTGTTTTCTGCACAAAAGCGATTCTGCGAAGCAATGTGAACACTTCTGCTTCCCAGGCACAGAGAAGGTGCTAGCAGGGAATTCTCTGCCTGCCTTTCCCCAGTGCTCTGCAAGCTCTCCAGGACAACATAAAATCTGGGGCTCTGTGCTTTCTTTCGTTCTGAACAAGTGTTACTGTTTTCTGCACAAAAGCGATTCTGCGAAGCAATGTGAACACTTCTGCTTCCCAGGCACAGAGAAGGTGCTAGCAGGGAATTCTCTGCCTGCCTTTCCCCAGTGCTCTGCAAGCTCTCCAGGACAACATAAAATCTGGGGCTCTGTGCTTTCTTTCGTTCTGAACAAGTGTTACTGTTTTCTGCACAAAAGCGATTCTGCGAAGCAATGTGAACACTTGTGCTTCCCAGGCACAGAGAAGGTGCTAGCAGGGAATTCTCTGCCTGCCTTTCCCCAGTGCTCTGCAAGCTCTCCAGGACAACATAAAATCTGGGGCTCTGTGCTTTCTTTCGTTCTGAACAAGTGTTACTGTTTTCTGCACAAAAGCGATTCTGCGAAGCAATGTGAACAGGCACAGAGAAGGTGCTAGCAGGGAATTCTCTGCCTGCCTTTCCCCAGTGCTCTGCAAGCTCTCCAGGACAACATAAAATCTGGGGCTCTGTGCTTTCTTTCGTTCTGAACAAGTGTTACTGTTTTCTGCACAAAAGCGATTCTGCGAAGCAATGTGAACACTTGTGCTTCCCAGGCACAGAGAAGGTGCTAGCAGGGAAATCTCTGCCTGCCTTTCCCCAGTGCTCTGCAAGCTCTCCAGGACAACATAAAATCTGGGGCTCTGTGCTTTCTTTCGTTCTGAACAAGTGTTACTGTTTTCTGCACAAAAGCGATTCTGCGAAGCAATATGAACACTTGTGCTTCCCAGGCACATAGAAGGTGCTAGCAGGGAATTCTCTGCCTGCCTTTCCCCAGTGCTCTGCAAGCTCTCCAGGACAACATAAAATCTGGGGCTCTGTGCTTTCTTTCGTTCTGAACAAGTGTTACTGTTTTCTGCACAAAAGCGATTCTGCGAAGCAATGTGAACACTTCTGCTTCCCAGGCACAGAGAAGGTGCTAGCAGGGAATTCTCTGCCTGCCTTTCCCCAGTGCTCTGCAAGCTCTCCAGGACAACATAAAATCTGGGGCTCTGTGCTTTCTTTCGTTCTGAACAAGTGTTACTGTTTTCTGCACAAAAGCGATTCTGCGAAGCAATGTGAAGACTTCTGCTTCCCAGGCACAGAGAAGGTGCTAGCAGGGAATTCTCTGCCTGCCTTTCCCCAGTGCTCTGCAAGCTCTCCAGGACAACATAAAATCTGGGGCTCTGTGCTTTCTTTCGTTCTGAACAAGTGTTACTGTTTTCTGCACAAAAGCGATTCTGCGAAGCAATGTGAACACTTCTGCTTCCCAGGCACAGAGAAGGTGCTAGCAGGGAATTCTCTGCCTGCCTTTCCCCAGTGCTCTGCAAGCTCTCCAGGACAACATAAAATCTGGGGCTCTGTGCTTTCTTTCGTTCTGAACAAGTGTTACTGTTTTCTGCACAAAAGCGATTCTGCGAAGCAATGTGAACACTTCTGCTTCCCAGGCACAGAGAAGGTGCTAGCAGGGAATTCTCTGCCTGCCTTTCCCCAGTGCTCTGCAAGCTCTCCAGGACAACATAAAATCTGGGGCTCTGTGCTTTCTTTCGTTCTGAACAAGTGTTACTGTTTTCTGCACAAAAGCGATTCTGCGAAGCAATGTGAACACTTGTGCTTCCCAGGCACAGAGAAGGTGCTAGCAGGGAATTCTCTGCCTGCCTTTCCCCAGTGCTCTGCAAGCTCTCCAGGACAACATAAAATCTGGGGCTCTGTGCTTTCTTTCGTTCTGAACAAGTGTTACTGTTTTCTGCACAAAAGCGATTCTGCGAAGCAATGTGAACAGGCACAGAGAAGGTGCTAGCAGGGAATTGTCTGCCTGCCTTTCCCCAGTGCTCTGCAAGCTCTCCAGGACAACATAAAATCTGGGGCTCTGTGCTTTCTTTCGTTCTGAACAAGTGTTACTGTTTTCTGCACAAAAGCGATTCTGCGAAGCAATGTGAACACTTGTGCTTCCCAGGCACAGAGAAGGTGCTAGCAGGGAAATCTCTGCCTGCCTTTCCCCAGTGCTCTGCAAGCTCTCCAGGACAACATAAAATCTGGGGCTCTGTGCTTTCTTTCGTTCTGAACAAGTGTTACTGTTTTCTGCACAAAAGCGATTCTGCGAAGCAATGTGAACACTTCTGCTTCCCAGGCACAGAGAAGGTGCTAGCAGGGAATTCTCTGCCTGCCTTTCCCCAGTGCTCTGCAAGCTCTCCAGGACAACATAAAATCTGGGGCTCTGTGCTTTCTTTCCTTCTGAACAAGTGTTACTGTTTTCTGCACAAAAGCGATTCTGCGAAGCAATGTGAACACTTCTGCTTCCCAGGCACAGAGAAGGTGCTAGCAGGGAATTCTCTGCCTGCCTTTCCCCAGTGCTCTGCAAGCTCTCCAGGACAACATAAAATCTGGGGCTCTGTGCTTTCTTTCGTTCTGAACAAGTGTTACTGTTTTCTGCACAAAAGCGATTCTGCGAAGCAATGTGAACAGGCACAGAGAAGGTGCTAGCAGGGAATTATCTGCCTGCCTTTCCCCAGTGCTCTGCAAGCTCTCCAGGACAACATAAAATCTGGGGTTCTGTGCTTTCTTTCATTCTGAACAAGTGTTACTGTTTTCTGCACAAAAGCGATTCTGCGAAGCAATGTGAACACTTCTGCTTCCCAGGCACAGAGAAGGTGCTAGCAGGGAATTCTCTGCCTGCCTTTCCCCAGTGCTCTGCAAGCTCTCCAGGACAACATAAAATCTGGGGCTCTGTGCTTTCTTTCGTTCTGAACAAGTGTTACTGTTTTCTGCACAAAAGCGATTCTGCGAAGCAATATGAACACTTGTGCTTCCCAGGCACAGAGAAGGTGCTAGCAGGGAATTCTCTGCCTGCCTTTCCCCAGTGCTCTGCAAGCTCTCCAGGACAACATAAAATCTGGGGCTCTGTGCTTTCTTTCGTTCTGAACAAGTGTTACTGTTTTCTGCACAAAAGCGATTCTGCGAAGCAATATGAACACTTGTGCTTCCCAGGCACAGAGAAGGTGCTAGCAGGGAATTCTCTGCCTGCCTTTCCCCAGTGCTCTGCAAGCTCTCCAGGACAACATAAAATCTGGGGCTCTGTGCTTTCTTTCGTTCTGAACAAGTGTTACTGTTTTCTGCACAAAAGCGATTCTGCGAAGCAATGTGAACACTTCTGCTTCCCAGGCACAGAGAAGGTGCTAGCAGGGAATTCTCTGCCTGCCTTTCCCCAGTGCTCTGCAAGCTCTCCAGGACAACATAAAATCTGGGGCTCTGTGCTTTCTTTCGTTCTGAACAACTGTTACTGTTTTCTGCACAAAAGCGATTCTGCGAAGCAATGTGAACAGGCACAGAGAAGGTGCTATCAGGGAATTCTCTGCCTGCCTTTCCTTAGTGCTCTGCAAGCTCTCCAGGACAACATAAAATCTGGGGTTCTGTGCTTTCTTTCATTCTGAACAAGTGTTACTGTTTTCTGCACAAAAGCGATTCTGCGAAGCAATGTGAACACTTGTGCTTCCCAGGCACAGAGAAGGTGCTAGCAGGGAATTCTCTGCCTGCCTTTCCCCAGTGCTCTGCAAGCTCTCCAGGACAACATAAAATCTGGGGCTCTGTGCTTTCTTTCGTTCTGAACAAGTGTTACTGTTTTCTGCACAAAATCGATTCTGCGAAGCAATGTGAACACTTGTGCTTCCCAGGCACAGAGAAGGTGCTAGCAGGGAATTCTCTGCCTGCCTTTCCCCAGTGCTCTGCAAGCTCTCCAGGACAACATAAAATCTGGGGCTCTGTGCTTTCTTTCGTTCTGAACAAGTGTTACTGTTTTCTGCACAAAAGCGATTCTGCGAAGCAATGTGAACACTTCTGCTTCCCAGGCACAGAGAAGGTGCTAGCAGGGAATTCTCTGCCTGCCTTTCCCCAGTGCTCTGCAAGCTCTCCAGGACAACATAAAATCTGGGGCTCTGTGCTTTCTTTCGTTCTGAACAAGTGTTACTGTTTTCTGCACAAAAGCGATTCTGCGAAGCAATGTGAACACTTGTGCTTCCCAGGCACAGAGAAGGTGCTAGCAGGGAATTCTCTGCCTGCCTTTCCCCAGTGCTCTGCAAGCTCTCCAGGACAACATAAAATCTGGGGCTCTGTGCTTTCTTTCGTTCTGAACAAGTGTTACTGTTTTCTGCACAAAAGCGATTCTGCGAAGCAATGTGAACACTTGTGCTTCCCAGGCACAGAGAAGGTGCTAGCAGGGAATTCTCTGCCTGCCTTTCCCCAGTGCTCTGCAAGCTCTCCAGGACAACATAAAATCTGGGGCTCTGTGCTTTCTTTCGTTCTGAACAAGTGTTACTGTTTTCTGCACAAAAGCGATTCTGCGAAGCAATGTGAACACTTCTGCTTCCCAGGCACAGAGAAGGTGCTAGCAGGGAATTCTATGCCTGCCTTTCCTCAGTGCTCTGCAAGCTCTCCAGGACAACATAAAATCTGGGGTTCTGTGCTTTCTTTCATTCTGAACAAGTGTTACTGTTTTCTGCACAAAAGCGATTCTGCGAAGCAATGTGAACACTTCTGCTTCCCAGGCACAGAGAAGGTGCTAGCAGGGAATTCTCTGCCTGCCTTTCCCCAGTGCTCTGCAAGCTCTCCAGGACAACATAAAATCTGGGGCTCTGTGCTTTCTTTCGTTCTGAACAAGTGTTACTGTTTTCTGCACAAAAGCGATTCTGCGAAGCAATGTGAACACTTCTGCTTCCCAGGCACAGAGAAGGTGCTAGCAGGGAATTCTCTGCCTGCCTTTCCCCAGTGCTCTGCAAGCTCTCCAGGACAACATAAAATCTGGGGCTCTGTGCTTTCTTTCGTTCTGAACAAGTGTTACTGTTTTCTGCACAAAAGCGATTCTGCGAAGCAATGTGAACACTTCTGCTTCCCAGGCACAGAGAAGGTGCTAGCAGGGAATTCTCTGCCTGCCTTTCCCCAGTGCTCTGCAAGCTCTCCAGGACAACATAAAATCTGGGGCTCTGTGCTTTCTTTCGTTCTGAACAAGTGTTACTGTTTTCTGCACAAAAGCGATTCTGCGAAGCAATGTGAACACTTCTGCTTCCCAGGCACAGAGAAGGTGCTAGCAGGGAATTCTCTGCCTGCCTTTCCCCAGTGCTCTGCAAGCTCTCCAGGACAACATAAAATCTGGGGCTCTGTGCTTTCTTTCGTTCTGAACAAGTGTTACTGTTTTCTGCACAAAAGCGATTCTGCGAAGCAATGTGAACACTTCTGCTTCCCAGGCACAGAGAAGGTGCTAGCAGGGAATTCTCTGCCTGCCTTTCCCCAGTGCTCTGCAAGCTCTCCAGGACAACATAAAATCTGGGGCTCTGTGCTTTCTTTCGTTCTGAACAAGTGTTACTGTTTTCTGCACAAAAGCGATTCTGCGAAGCAATGTGAACACTTGTGCTTCCCAGGCACAGAGAAGGTGCTAGCAGGGAATTCTCTGCCTGCCTTTCCCAGTGCTCTGCAAGCTCTCCAGGACAACATAAAATCTGGGGCTCTGTGCTTTCTTTCGTTCTGAACAAGTGTTACTGTTTTCTGCACAAAAGCGATTCTGCGAAGCAATGTGAACAGGCACAGAGAAGGTGCTAGCAGGGAATTCTCTGCCTGCCTTTCCCCAGTGCTCTGCAAGCTCTCCAGGACAACATAAAATCTGGGGCTCTGTGCTTTCTTTCGTTCTGAACAAGTGTTACTGTTTTCTGCACAAAAGCGATTCTGCGAAGCAATGTGAACACTTGTGCTTCCCAGGCACAGAGAAGGTGCTAGCAGGGAAATCTCTGCCTGCCTTTCCCCAGTGCTCTGCAAGCTCTCCAGGACAACATAAAATCTGGGGCTCTGTGCTTTCTTTCGTTCTGAACAAGTGTTACTGTTTTCTGCACAAAAGCGATTCTGCGAAGCAATGTGAACACTTCTGCTTCCCAGGCACAGAGAAGGTGCTAGCAGGGAATTCTCTGCCTGCCTTTCCCCAGTGCTCTGCAAGCTCTCCAGGACAACATAAAATCTGGGGCTCTGTGCTTTCTTTCGTTCTGAACAAGTGTTACTGTTTTCTGCACAAAAGCGATTCTGCGAAGCAATGTGAACAGGCACAGAGAAGGTGCTATCAGGGAATTCTCTGCCTGCCTTTCCTTAGTGCTCTGCAAGCTCTCCAGGACAACATAAAATCTGGGGTTCTGTGCTTTCTTTCATTCTGAACAAGTGTTACTGTTTTCTGCACAAAAGCGATTCTGCGAAGCAATGTGAACACTTGTGCTTCCCAGGCACAGAGAAGGTGCTAGCAGGGAATTCTCTGCCTGCCTTTCCCCAGTGCTCTGCAAGCTCTCCAGGACAACATAAAATCTGGGGCTCTGTGCTTTCTTTCGTTCTGAACAAGTGTTACTGTTTTCTGCACAAAAGCGATTCTGCGAAGCAATGTGAACACTGCTGCTTCCCAGGCACAGAGAAGGTGCTAGCAGGGAATTCTCTGCCTGCCTTTCCCCAGTGCTCTGCAAGCTCTCCAGGACAACATAAAATCTGGGGCTCTGTGCTTTCTTTCGTTCTGAACAACTGTTACTGTTTTCTGCACAAAAGCGATTCTGCGAAGCAATGTGAACACTTGTGCTTCCCAGGCACAGAGAAGGTGCTAGCAGGGAATTCTCTGCCTGCCTTTCCCCAGTGCTCTGCAAGCTCTCCAGGACAACATAAAATCTGGGGCTCTGTGCTTTCTTTCGTTCTGAACAAGTGTTACTGTTTTCTGCACAAAAGCGATTCTGCGAAGCAATGTGAAGACTTCTGCTTCCCAGGCACAGAGAAGGTGCTAGCAGGGAATTCTCTGCCTGCCTTTCCCCAGTGCTCTGCAAGCTCTCCAGGACAACATAAAATCTGGGGCTCTGTGCTTTCTTTCGTTCTGAACAAGTGTTACTGTTTTCTGCACAAAAGCGATTCTGCGAAGCAATGTGAACACTTCTGCTTCCCAGGCACAGAGAAGGTGCTAGCAGGGAATTCTCTGCCTGCCTTTCCCCAGTGCTCTGCAAGCTCTCCAGGACAACATAAAATCTGGGGCTCTGTGCTTTCTTTCGTTCTGAACAAGTGTTACTGTTTTCTGCACAAAAGCGATTCTGCGAAGCAATGTGAACACTTGTGCTTCCCAGGCACAGAGAAGGTGCTAGCAGGGAATTCTCTGCCTGCCTTTCCCCAGTGCTCTGCAAGCTCTCCAGGACAACATAAAATCTGGGGCTCTGTGCTTTCTTTCGTTCTGAACAAGTGTTACTGTTTTCTGCACAAAAGCGATTCTGCGAAGCAATGTGAACAGGCACAGAGAAGGTGCTAGCAGGGAATTGTCTGCCTGCCTTTCCCCAGTGCTCTGCAAGCTCTCCAGGACAACATAAAATCTGGGGCTCTGTGCTTTCTTTCGTTCTGAACAAGTGTTACTGTTTTCTGCACAAAAGCGATTCTGCGAAGCAATGTGAACACTTGTGCTTCCCAGGCACAGAGAAGGTGCTAGCAGGGAAATCTCTGCCTGCCTTTCCCCAGTGCTCTGCAAGCTCTCCAGGACAACATAAAATCTGGGGCTCTGTGCTTTCTTTCGTTCTGAACAAGTGTTACTGTTTTCTGCACAAAAGCGATTCTGCGAAGCAATGTGAACACTTCTGCTTCCCAGGCACAGAGAAGGTGCTAGCAGGGAATTCTCTGCCTGCCTTTCCCCAGTGCTCTGCAAGCTCTCCAGGACAACATAAAATCTGGGGCTCTGTGCTTTCTTTCCTTCTGAACAAGTGTTACTGTTTTCTGCACAAAAGCGATTCTGCGAAGCAATGTGAACACTTCTGCTTCCCAGGCACAGAGAAGGTGCTAGCAGGGAATTCTCTGCCTGCCTTTCCCCAGTGCTCTGCAAGCTCTCCAGGACAACATAAAATCTGGGGCTCTGTGCTTTCTTTCGTTCTGAACAAGTGTTTACTGTTTTCTGCACAAAAGCGATTCTGCGAAGCAATGTGAACACTTCTGCTTCCCAGGCACAGAGAAGGTGCTAGCAGGGAATTCTCTGCCTGCCTTTCCCCAGTGCTCTGCAAGCTCTCCAGGACAACATAAAATCTGGGGCTCTGTGCTTTCTTTCGTTCTGAACAAGTGTTACTGTTTTCTGCACAAAAGCGATTCTGCGAAGCAATGTGAACACTTCTGCTTCCCAGGCACAGAGAAGGTGCTAGCAGGGAATTCTCTGCCTGCCTTTCCCCAGTGCTCTGCAAGCTCTCCAGGACAACATAAAATCTGGGGCTCTGTGCTTTCTTTCGTTCTGAACAAGTGTTACTGTTTTCTGCACAAAAGCGATTCTGCGAAGCAATGTGAACACTTGTGCTTCCCAGGCACAGAGAAGGTGCTAGCAGGGAATTCTCTGCCTGCCTTTCCCCAGTGCTCTGCAAGCTCTCCAGGACAACATAAAATCTGGGGCTCTGTGCTTTCTTTCGTTCTGAACAAGTGTTACTGTTTTCTGCACAAAAGCGATTCTGCGAAGCAATGTGAACACTTCTGCTTCCCAGGCACAGAGAAGGTGCTAGCAGGGAATTCTCTGCCTGCCTTTCCTCAGTGCTCTGCAAGCTCTCCAGGACAACATAAAATCTGGGGCTCTGTGCTTTCTTTCGTTCTGAACAAGTGTTACTGTTTTCTGCACAAAAGCGATTCTGCGAAGCAATGTGAACACTTGTGCTTCCCAGGCACAGAGAAGGTGCTAGCAGGGAATTCTCTGCCTGCCTTTCCCCAGTGCTCTGCAAGCTCTCCAGGACAACATAAAATCTGGGGCTCTGTGCTTTCTTTCGTTCTGAACAAGTGTTACTGTTTTCTGCACAAAAGCGATTCTGCGAAGCAATGTGAACACTTCTGCTTCCCAGGCACAGAGAAGGTGCTAGCAGGGAATTCTCTGCCTGCCTTTCCCCAGTGCTCTGCAAGCTCTCCAGGACAACATAAAATCTGGGGTTCTGTGCTTTCTTTCATTCTGAACAAGTGTTACTGTTTTCTGCACAAAAGCGATTCTGCGAATCAATGTGAACACTTCTGCTTCCCAGGCACAGAGAAGGTGCTAGCAGGGAATTCTCTGCCTGCCTTTCCCCAGTGCTCTGCAAGCTCTCCAGGACAACATAAAATCTGGGGCTCTGTGCTTTCTTTCGTTCTGAACAAGTGTTACTGTTTTCTGCACAAAAGCGATTCTGCGAAGCAATGTGAACACTTCTGCTTCCCAGGCACAGAGAAGGTGCTAGCAGGGAATTCTCTGCCTGCCTTTCCCCAGTGCTCTGCAAGCTCTCCAGGACAACATAAAATCTGGGGCTCTGTGCTTTCTTTCGTTCTGAACAACTGTTACTGTTTTCTGCACAAAAGCGATTCTGCGAAGCAATGTGAACACTTCTGCTTCCCAGGCACAGAGAAGGTGCTAGCAGGGAATTCTCTGCCTGCCTTTCCCCAGTGCTCTGCAAGCTCTCCAGGACAACATAAAATCTGGGGCTCTGTGCTTTCTTTCGTTCTGAACAAGTGTTACAGTTTTCTGCACAAAAGCGATTCTGCAAAGCAATGTGAACACTTCTGCTTCCCAGGCACAGAGAAGGTGCTAGCAGGGAATTCTCTGCCTGCCTTTCCCCAGTGCTCTGCAAGCTCTCCAGGACAACATAAAATCTGGGGCTCTGTGCTTTCTTTCGTTCTGAACAAGTGTTACTGTTTTCTGCACAAAAGCGATTCTGCGAAGCAATGTGAACACTTCTGCTTCCCAGGCACAGAGAAGGTGCTAGCAGGGAATTCTCTGCCTGCCTTTCCCCAGTGCTCTGCAAGCTCTCCAGGACAACATAAAATCTGGGGTTCTGTGCTTTCTTTCATTCTGAACAAGTGTTACTGTTTTCTGCACAAAAGCGATTCTGCGAATCAATGTGAACACTTCTGCTTCCCAGGCACAGAGAAGGTGCTAGCAGGGAATTCTCTGCCTGCCTTTCCCCAGTGCTCTGCAAGCTCTCCAGGACAACATAAAATCTGGGGCTCTGTGCTTTCTTTCGTTCTGAACAAGTGTTACTGTTTTCTGCACAAAAGCGATTCTGCGAAGCAATGTGAACACTTCTGCTTCCCAGGCACAGAGAAGGTGCTAGCAGGGAATTCTCTGCCTGCCTTTCCCCAGTGCTCTGCAAGCTCTCCAGGACAACATAAAATCTGGGGCTCTGTGCTTTCTTTCGTTCTGAACAACTGTTACTGTTTTCTGCACAAAAGCGATTCTGCGAAGCAATGTGAACACTTCTGCTTCCCAGGCACAGAGAAGGTGCTAGCAGGGAATTCTCTGCCTGCCTTTCCCCAGTGCTCTGCAAGCTCTCCAGGACAACATAAAATCTGGGGCTCTGTGCTTTCTTTCGTTCTGAACAAGTGTTACTGTTTTCTGCACAAAAGCGATTCTGCAAAGCAATGTGAACACTTCTGCTTCCCAGGCACAGAGAAGGTGCTAGCAGGGAATTCTCTGCCTGCCTTTCCCCAGTGCTCTGCAAGCTCTCCAGGACAACATAAAATCTGGGGCTCTGTGCTTTCTTTCGTTCTGAACAAGTGTTACTGTTTTCTGCACAAAAGCGATTCTGCGAAGCAATGTGAACACTTGTGCTTCCCAGGCACAGAGAAGGTGCTAGCAGGGAATTCTCTGCCTGCCTTTCCCCAGTGCTCTGCAAGGTCTCCAGGACAACATAAAATCTGGGGCTCTGTGCTTTCTTTCGTTCTGAACAAGTGTTACTGTTTTCTGCACAAAAGCGATTCTGCGAAGCAATGTGAACACTTCTGCTTCCCAGGCACAGAGAAGGTGCTAGCAGGGAATTCTCTGCCTGCCTTTCCCCAGTGCTCTGCAAGCTCTCCAGGACAACATAAAATCTGGGGCTCTGTGCTTTCTTTCGTTCTGAACAAGTGTTACTGTTTTCTGCACAAAAGCGATTCTGCGAAGCAATGTGAACACTTCTGCTTCCCAGGCACAGAGAAGGTGCTAGCAGGGAATTATCTGCCTGCCTTTCCCCAGTGCTCTGCAAGCTCTCCAGGACAACATAAAATCTGGGGCTCTGTGCTTTCTTTCGTTCTGAACAAGTGTTACTGTTTTCTGCACAAAAGCGATTCTGCGAAGCAATGTGAACACTTCTGCTTCCCAGGCACAGAGAAGGTGCTAGCAGGGAATTCTCTGCCTGCCTTTCCCCAGTGCTCTGCAAGCTCTCCAGCACAACATAAAATCTGGGGCTCTGTGCTTTCTTTCGTTCTGAACAAGTGTTACTGTTTTCTGCACAAAAGCGATTCTGCGAAGCAATGTGAACACTTCTGCTTCCCAGGCACAGAGAAGGTGCTAGCAGGGAATTCTATGCCTGCCTTTCCCCAGTGCTCTGCAAGCTCTCCAGGACAACATAAAATCTGGGGCTCTGTGCTTTCTTTCGTTCTGAACAAGTGTTACTGTTTTCTGCACAAAAGCGATTCTGCGAAGCAATGTGAACACTTCTGCTTCCCAGGCACAGAGAAGGTGCTAGTAGGGAATTCTCTGCCTGCCTTTCCCCAGTGCTCTGCAAGCTCTCCAGGACAACATAAAATCTGGGGCTCTGTGCTTTCTTTCGTTCTGAACAACTGTTACTGTTTTCTGCACAAAAGCGATTCTGCGAAGCAATGTGAACACTTGTGCTTCCCAGGCACAGAGAAGGTGCTAGCAGGGAATTCTCTGCCTGCCTTTCCCCAGTGCTCTGCAAGCTCTCCAGGACAACATAAAATCTGGGGCTCTGTGCTTTCTTTCGTTCTGAACAAGTGTTACTGTTTTCTGCACAAAAGCGATTCTGCGAAGCAATGTGAACACTTCTGCTTCCCAGGCACAGAGAAGGTGCTAGCAGGGAATTCTCTGCCTGCCTTTCCCCAGTGCTCTGCAAGCTCTCCAGGACAACATAAAATCTGGGGCTCTGTGCTTTCTTTCGTTCTGAACAAGTGTTACTGTTTTCTGCACAAAAGCGATTCTGCGAAGCAATGTGAACACTGCTGCTTCCCAGGCACAGAGAAGGTGCTAGCAGGGAATTCTCTGCCTGCCTTTCCCCAGTGCTCTGCAAGCTCTCCAGGACAACATAAAATCTGGGGCTCTGTGCTTTCTTTCGTTCTGAACAAGTGTTACTGTTTTCTGCACAAAAGCGATTCTGCAAAGCAATGTGAACACTTCTGCTTCCCAGGCACAGAGAAGGTGCTAGCAGGGAATTCTCTGCCTGCCTTTCCCCAGTGCTCTGCAAGCTCTCCAGGACAACATAAAATCTGGGGCTCTGTGCTTTCTTTCGTTCTGAACAAGTGTTACTGTTTTCTGCACAAAAGCGATTCTGCGAAGCAATGTGAACACTTGTGCTTCCCAGGCACAGAGAAGGTGCTAGCAGGGAATTCTCTGCCTGCCTTTCCCCAGTGCTCTGCAAGCTCTCCAGGACAACATAAAATCTGGGGCTCTGTGCTTTCTTTCGTTCTGAACAAGTGTTACTGTTTTCTGCACAAAAGCGATTCTGCGAAGCAATGTGAACACTTCTGCTTCCCAGGCACAGAGAAGGTGCTAGCAGGGAATTCTCTGCTTGCCTTTCCCCAGTGCTCTGCAAGCTCTCCAGGACAACATAAAATCTGGGGCTCTGTGCTTTCTTTCGTTCTGAACAAGTGTTACTGTTTTCTGCACAAAAGCGATTCTGCGAAGCAATGTGAACACTTCTGCTTCCCAGGCACAGAGAAGGTGCTAGCAGGGAATTCTCTGCCTGCCTTTCCCCAGTGCTCTGCAAGCTCTCCAGGACAACATAAAATCTGGGGCTCTGTGCTTTCTTTCGTTCTGAACAAGTGTTACTGTTTTCTGCACAAAAGCGATTCTGCAAAGCAATGTGAACAGGCACAGAGAAGGTGCTAGCAGGGAATTCTCTGCCTGCCTTTCCCCAGTGCTCTGCAAGCTCTCCAGGACAACATAAAATCTGGGGCTCTGTGCTTTCTTTCGTTCTGAACAAGTGTTACTGTTTTCTGCACAAAAGCGATTCTGCGAAGCAATATGAACACTTGTGCTTCCCAGGCACAGAGAAGGTGCTAGCAGGGAATTCTCTGCCTGCCTTTCCCCAGTGCTCTGCAAGCTCTCCAGGACAACATAAAATCTGGGGCTCTGTGCTTTCTTTCGTTCTGAACAAGTGTTACTGTTTTCTGCACAAAAGCGATTCTGCGAAGCAATGTGAACACTTCTGCTTCCCAGGCACAGAGAAGGTGCTAGCAGGGAATTCTCTGCCTGCCTTTCCCCAGTGCTCTGCAAGCTCTCCAGGACAACATAAAATCTGGGGCTCTGTGCTTTCTTTCGTTCTGAACAAGTGTTACTGTTTTCTGCACAAAAGCGATTCTGCGAAGCAATGTGAACACTTGTGCTTCCCAGGCACAGAGAAGGTGCTAGCAGGGAATTCTCTGCCTGCCTTTCCCCAGTGCTCTGCAAGCTCTCCAGGACAACATAGAATCTGGGGCTCTGTGCTTTCTTTCGTTCTGAACAAGTGTTACTGTTTTCTGCACAAAAGCGATTCTGCGAAGCAATGTGAACAGGCACAGAGAAGGTGCTAGCAGGGAATTGTCTGCCTGCCTTTCCCCAGTGCTCTGCAAGCTCTCCAGGACAACATAAAATCTGGGGCTCTGTGCTTTCTTTCGTTCTGAACAAGTGTTACTGTTTTCTGCACAAAAGCGATTCTGCGAAGCAATGTGAACACTTGTGCTTCCCAGGCACAGAGAAGGTGCTAGCAGGGAATTCTCTGCCTGCCTTTCCCCAGTGCTCTGCAAGGTCTCCAGGACAACATAAAATCTGGGGCTCTGTGCTTTCTTTCGTTCTGAACAAGTGTTACTGTTTTCTGCACAAAAGCGATTCTGCGAAGCAATGTGAACACTTCTGCTTCCCAGGCACAGAGAAGGTGCTAGCAGGGAATTCTCTGCCTGCCTTTCCCCAGTGCTCTGCAAGCTCTCCAGGACAACATAAAATCTGGGGCTCTGTGCTTTCTTTCCTTCTGAACAAGTGTTACTGTTTTCTGCACAAAAGCGATTCTGCGAAGCAATGTGAACACTTCTGCTTCCTTCCCAGGCACAGAGAAGGTGCTAGCAGGGAATTATCTGCCTGCCTTTCCCCAGTGCTCTGCAAGCTCTCCAGGACAACATAAAATCTGGGGCTCTGTGCTTTCTTTCGTTCTGAACAAGTGTTACTGTTTTCTGCACAAAAGCGATTCTGCGAAGCAATGTGAACACTTCTGCTTCCCAGGCACAGAGAAGGTGCTAGCAGGGAATTCTCTGCCTGCCTTTCCCCAGTGCTCTGCAAGCTCTCCAGGACAACATAAAATCTGGGGCTCTGTGCTTTCTTTCGTTCTGAACAAGTGTTACTGTTTTCTGCACAAAAGCGATTCTGCGAAGCAATGTGAACACTTCTGCTTCCCAGGCACAGAGAAGGTGCTAGCAGGGAATTCTCTGCCTGCCTTTCCCCAGTGCTCTGCAAGCTCTCCAGGACAACATAAAATCTGGTGCTCTGTGCTTTCTTTCGTTCTGAACAAGTGTTACTGTTTTCTGCACAAAAGCGATTCTGCGAAGCAATGTGAACCAGGCACAGAGAAGGTGCTAGCAGGGAATTCTCTGCCTGCCTTTCCCCAGTGCTCTGCAAGCTCTCCAGGACAACATAAAATCTGGGGCTCTGTGCTTTCTTTCGTTCTGAACAAGTGTTACTGTTTTCTGCACAAAAGCGATTCTGCGAAGCAATGTGAACACTTCTGCTTCCCAGGCACAGAGAAGGTGCTAGCAGGGAATTCTCTGCCTGCCTTTCCCCAGTGCTCTGCAAGCTCTCCAGGACAACATAAAATCTGGGGCTCTGTGCTTTCTTTCGTTCTGAACAAGTGTTACTGTTTTCTGCACAAAAGCGATTCTGCGAAGCAATGTGAACACTTCTGCTTCCCAGGCACAGAGAAGGTGCTAGCAGGGAATTCTCTGCCTGCCTTTCCCCAGTGCTCTGCAAGCTCTCCAGGACAACATAAAATCTGGGGCTCTGTGCTTTCTTTCGTTCTGAACAAGTGTTACTGTTTTCTGCACAAAAGCGATTCTGCGAAGCAATGTGAACACTTCTGCTTCCCAGGCACAGAGAAGGTGCTAGCAGGGAATTCTCTGCCTGCCTTTCCCCAGTGCTCTGCAAGCTCTCCAGGACAACATAAAATCTGGGGCTCTGTGCTTTCTTTCGTTCTGAACAAGTGTTACTGTTTTCTGCACAAAAGCGATTCTGCGAAGCAATGTGAACACTTCTGCTTCCCAGGCACAGAGAAGGTGCTAGCAGGGAATTCTCTGCCTGCCTTTCCTCAGTGCTCTGCAAGCTCTCCAGGACAACATAAAATCTGGGGCTCTGTGCTTTCTTTCGTTCTGAACAAGTGTTACTGTTTTCTGCACAAAAGCGATTCTGCGAAGCAATGTGAACACTTGTGCTTCCCAGGCACAGAGAAGGTGCTAGCAGGGAATTCTCTGCCTGCCTTTCCCCAGTGCTCTGCAAGCTCTCCAGGACAACATAAAATCTGGGGCTCTGTGCTTTCTTTCGTTCTGAACAAGTGTTACTGTTTTCTGCACAAAAGCGATTCTGCGAAGCAATGTGAACACTTCTGCTTCCCAGGCACAGAGAAGGTGCTAGCAGGGAATTCTCTGCCTGCCTTTCCCCAGTGCTCTGCAAGCTCTCCAGGACAACATAAAATCTGGGGCTCTGTGCTTTCTTTCGTTCTGAACAAGTGTTACTGTTTTCTGCACAAAAGCGATTCTGCGAAGCAATGTGAACACTTGTGCTTCCCAGGCACAGAGAAGGTGCTAGCAGGGAATTCTCTGCCTGCCTTTCCCCAGTGCTCTGCAAGCTCTCCAGGACAACATAAAATCTGGGGCTCTGTGCTTTCTTTCGTTCTGAACAAGTGTTACTGTTTTCTGCACAAAAGCGATTCTGCGAAGCAATGTGAACACTTCTGCTTCCCAGGCACAGAGAAGGTGCTAGCAGGGAATTCTCTGCCTGCCTTTCCCCAGTGCTCTGCAAGCTCTCCAGGACAACATAAAATCTGGGGCTCTGTGCTTTCTTTCGTTCTGAACAAGTGTTACTGTTTTCTGCACAAAAGCGATTCTGCGAAGCAATGTGAACACTTCTGCTTCCCAGGCACAGAGAAGGTGCTAGCAGGGAATTCTCTGCCTGCCTTTCCCCAGTGCTCTGCAAGCTCTCCAGGACAACATAAAATCTGGGGCTCTGTGCTTTCTTTCGTTCTGAACAAGTGTTACTGTTTTCTGCACAAAAGCGATTCTGCGAAGCAATGTGAACACTTGTGCTTCCCAGGCACAGAGAAGGTGCTAGCAGGGAATTCTCTGCCTGCCTTTCCCCAGTGCTCTGCAAGCTCTCCAGGACAACATAAAATCTGGGGCTCTGTGCTTTCTTTCGTTCTGAACAAGTGTTACTGTTTTCTGCACAAAAGCGATTCTGCGAAGCAATGTGAACACTTCTGCTTCCCAGGCACAGAGAAGGTGCTAGCAGGGAATTCTCTGCCTGCCTTTCCCCAGTGCTCTGCAAGCTCTCCAGGACAACATAAAATCTGGGGCTCTGTGCTTTCTTTCGTTCTGAACAAGTGTTACTGTTTTCTGCACAAAAGCGATTCTGCGAAGCAATGTGAACACTTCTGCTTCCCAGGCACAGAGAAGGTGCTAGCAGGGAATTCTCTGCCTGCCTTTCCCCAGTGCTCTGCAAGCTCTCCAGGACAACATAAAATCTGGGGCTCTGTGCTTTCTTTCGTTCTGAACAAGTGTTACTGTTTTCTGCACAAAAGCGATTCTGCGAAGCAATGTGAACACTTCTGCTTCCCAGGCACAGAGAAGGTGCTAGCAGGGAATTCTCTGCCTGCCTTTCCCCAGTGCTCTGCAAGCTCTCCAGGACAACATAAAATCTGGGGCTCTGTGCTTTCTTTCGTTCTGAACAAGTGTTACTGTTTTCTGCACAAAAGCGATTCTGCGAAGCAATGTGAACACTTGTGCTTCCCAGGCACAGAGAAGGTGCTAGCAGGGAATTCTCTGCCTGCCTTTCCCCAGTGCTCTGCAAGCTCTCCAGGACAACATAAAATCTGGGGCTCTGTGCTTTCTTTCGTTCTGAACAAGTGTTACTGTTTTCTGCACAAAAGCGATTCTGCGAAGCAATGTGAACACTTGCTGCTTCCCAGGCACAGAGAAGGTGCTAGCAGGGAATTCTCTGCCTGCCTTTCCCCAGTGCTCTGCAAGCTCTCCAGGACAACATAAAATCTGGGGCTCTGTGCTTTCTTTCGTTCTGAACAAGTGTTACTGTTTTCTGCACAAAAGCGATTCTGCGAAGCAATGTGAACACTTCTGCTTCCCAGGCACAGAGAAGGTGCTAGCAGGGAATTCTCTGCCTGCCTTTCCCCAGTGCTCTGCAAGCTCTCCAGGACAACATAAAATCTGGGGCTCTGTGCTTTCTTTCGTTCTGAACAAGTGTTACTGTTTTCTGCACAAAAGCGATTCTGCGAAGCAATGTGAACACTTCTGCTTCCCAGGCACAGAGAAGGTGCTAGCAGGGAATTCTCTGCCTGCCTTTCCCCAGTGCTCTGCAAGCTCTCCAGGACAACATAAAATCTGGGGCTCTGTGCTTTCTTTCGTTCTGAACAAGTGTTACTGTTTTCTGCACAAAAGCGATTCTGCGAAGCAATGTGAACACTTCTGCTTCCCAGGCACAGAGAAGGTGCTAGCAGGGAATTCTCTGCCTGCCTTTCCCCAGTGCTCTGCAAGCTCTCCAGGACAACATAAAATCTGGGGCTCTGTGCTTTCTTTCGTTCTGAACAAGTGTTACTGTTTTCTGCACAAAAGCGATTCTGCGAAGCAATGTGAACACTTCTGCTTCCCAGGCACAGAGAAGGTGCTAGCAGGGAATTCTCTGCCTGCCTTTCCCCAGTGCTCTGCAAGCTCTCCAGGACAACATAAAATCTGGGGCTCTGTGCTTTCTTTCGTTCTGAACAAGTGTTACTGTTTTCTGCACAAAAGCGATTCTGCGAAGCAATGTGAACACTTCTGCTTCCCAGGCACAGAGAAGGTGCTAGCAGGGAATTCTCTGCCTGCCTTTCCCCAGTGCTCTGCAAGCTCTCCAGGACAACATAAAATCTGGGGCTCTGTGCTTTCTTTCGTTCTGAACAAGTGTTACTGTTTTCTGCACAAAAGCGATTCTGCGAAGCAATGTGAACACTTCTGCTTCCCAGGCACAGAGAAGGTGCTAGCAGGGAATTCTCTGCCTGCCTTTCCCCAGTGCTCTGCAAGCTCTCCAGGACAACATAAAATCTGGGGCTCTGTGCTTTCTTTCGTTCTGAACAAGTGTTACTGTTTTCTGCACAAAAGCGATTCTGCGAAGCAATGTGAACACTTCTGCTTCCCAGGCACAGAGAAGGTGCTAGCAGGGAATTCTCTGCCTGCCTTTCCCCAGTGCTCTGCAAGCTCTCCAGGACAACATAAAATCTGGGGCTCTGTGCTTTCTTTCGTTCTGAACAAGTGTTACTGTTTTCTGCACAAAAGCGATTCTGCGAAGCAATGTGAACACTTGTGCTTCCCAGGCACAGAGAAGGTGCTAGCAGGGAATTCTCTGCCTGCCTTTCCCCAGTGCTCTGCAAGCTCTCCAGGACAACATAAAATCTGGGGCTTCTGTGCTTTCTTTCGTTCTGAACAAGTGTTACTGTTTTCTGCACAAAAGCGATTCTGCGAAGCAATGTGAACACTTCTGCTTCCCAGGCACAGAGAAGGTGCTAGCAGGGAATTCTCTGCCTGCCTTTCCCCAGTGCTCTGCAAGCTCTCCAGGACAACATAAAATCTGGTGCTCTGTGCTTTCTTTCGTTCTGAACAAGTGTTACTGTTTTCTGCACAAAAGCGATTCTGCGAAGCAATGTGAACACTTGCTCCAGGCACAGAGAAGGTGCTAGCAGGGAATTCTCTGCCTGCCTTTCCCCAGTGCTCTGCAAGCTCTCCAGGACAACATAAAATCTGGGGCTCTGTGCTTTCTTTCGTTCTGAACAAGTGTTACTGTTTTCTGCACAAAAGCGATTCTGCGAAGCAATGTGAACACTTGTGCTTCCCAGGCACAGAGAAGGTGCTAGCAGGGAATTCTCTGCCTGCCTTTCCCCAGTGCTCTGCAAGCTCTCCAGGACAACATAAAATCTGGGGCTCTGTGCTTTCTTTCGTTCTGAACAAGTGTTACTGTTTTCTGCACAAAAGCGATTCTGCGAAGCAATGTGAACACTTGCTGCTTCCCAGGCACAGAGAAGGTGCTAGCAGGGAATTCTCTGCCTGCCTTTCCCCAGTGCTCTGCAAGCTCTCCAGGACAACATAAAATCTGGGGCTCTGTGCTTTCTTTCGTTCTGAACAAGTGTTACTGTTTTCTGCACAAAAGCGATTCTGCGAAGCAATGTGAACACTTCTGCTTCCCAGGCACAGAGAAGGTGCTAGCAGGGAATTCTCTGCCTGCCTTTCCCCAGTGCTCTGCAAGCTCTCCAGGACAACATAAAATCTGGGGCTCTGTGCTTTCTTTCGTTCTGAACAAGTGTTACTGTTTTCTGCACAAAAGCGATTCTGCGAAGCAATGTGAACACTTCTGCTTCCCAGGCACAGAGAAGGTGCTAGCAGGGAATTCTCTGCCTGCCTTTCCCCAGTGCTCTGCAAGCTCTCCAGGACAACATAAAATCTGGGGCTCTGTGCTTTCTTTCGTTCTGAACAAGTGTTACTGTTTTCTGCACAAAAGCGATTCTGCGAAGCAATGTGAACACTTCTGCTTCCCAGGCACAGAGAAGGTGCTAGCAGGGAATTCTCTGCCTGCCTTTCCCCAGTGCTCTGCAAGCTCTCCAGGACAACATAAAATCTGGGGCTCTGTGCTTTCTTTCGTTCTGAACAAGTGTTACTGTTTTCTGCACAAAAGCGATTCTGCGAAGCAATGTGAACACTTGTGCTTCCCAGGCACAGAGAAGGTGCTAGCAGGGAATTCTCTGCCTGCCTTTCCCCAGTGCTCTGCAAGCTCTCCAGGACAACATAAAATCTGGGGCTCTGTGCTTTCTTTCGTTCTGAACAAGTGTTACTGTTTTCTGCACAAAAGCGATTCTGCGAAGCAATGTGAACACTTCTGCTTCCCAGGCACAGAGAAGGTGCTAGCAGGGAATTCTCTGCCTGCCTTTCCCCAGTGCTCTGCAAGCTCTCCAGGACAACATAAAATCTGGGGCTCTGTGCTTTCTTTCGTTCTGAACAAGTGTTACTGTTTTCTGCACAAAAGCGATTCTGCGAAGCAATGTGAACACTTCTGCTTCCCAGGCACAGAGAAGGTGCTAGCAGGGAATTCTCTGCCTGCCTTTCCCCAGTGCTCTGCAAGCTCTCCAGGACAACATAAAATCTGGGGCTCTGTGCTTTCTTTCGTTCTGAACAAGTGTTACTGTTTTCTGCACAAAAGCGATTCTGCGAAGCAATGTGAACACTGCTGCTTCCCAGGCACAGAGAAGGTGCTAGCAGGGAATTCTCTGCCTGCCTTTCCCCAGTGCTCTGCAAGCTCTCCAGGACAACATAAAATCTGGGGCTCTGTGCTTTCTTTCGTTCTGAACAAGTGTTACTGTTTTCTGCACAAAAGCGATTCTGCGAAGCAATGTGAACACTTGCTGCTTCCCAGGCACAGAGAAGGTGCTAGCAGGGAATTCTCTGCCTGCCTTTCCCCAGTGCTCTGCAAGCTCTCCAGGACAACATAAAATCTGGGCTCTGTGCTTTCTTTCGTTCTGAACAAGTGTTACTGTTTTCTGCACAAAAGCGATTCTGCGAAGCAATGTGAACACTGCTGCTTCCCAGGCACAGAGAAGGTGCTAGCAGGGAATTCTCTGCCTGCCTTTCCCCAGTGCTCTGCAAGCTCTCCAGGACAACATAAAATCTGGGGCTCTGTGCTTTCTTTCGTTCTGAACAAGTGTTACTGTTTTCTGCACAAAAGCGATTCTGCGAAGCAATGTGAACACTTGTGCTTCCCAGGCACAGAGAAGGTGCTAGCAGGGAATTCTCTGCCTGCCTTTCCCCAGTGCTCTGCAAGCTCTCCAGGACAACATAAAATCTGGGGCTCTGTGCTTTCTTTCGTTCTGAACAAGTGTTACTGTTTTCTGCACAAAAGCGATTCTGCGAAGCAATGTGAACACTTCTGCTTCCCAGGCACAGAGAAGGTGCTAGCAGGGAATTCTCTGCCTGCCTTTCCCCAGTGCTCTGCAAGCTCTCCAGGACAACATAAAATCTGGGGCTCTGTGCTTTCTTTCGTTCTGAACAAGTGTTAGCTGTTTTCTGCACAAAAGCGATTCTGCGAAGCAATGTGAACACTTCTGCTTCCCAGGCACAGAGAAGGTGCTAGCAGGGAATTCTCTGCCTGCCTTTCCCCAGTGCTCTGCAAGCTCTCCAGGACAACATAAAATCTGGGGCTCTGTGCTTTCTTTCGTTCTGAACAAGTGTTACTGTTTTCTGCACAAAAGCGATTCTGCGAAGCAATGTGAACTCAGGCACAGAGAAGGTGCTAGCAGGGAATTCTCTGCCTGCCTTTCCCCAGTGCTCTGCAAGCTCTCCAGGACAACATAAAATCTGGGGCTCTGTGCTTTCTTTCGTTCTGAACAAGTGTTTCTGTTTTCTGCACAAAAGCGATTCTGCCAAGCAATATGAACACTTGTGCTTCCCAGGCACAGAGAAGGTGCTAGCAGGGAATTCTCTGCCTGCCTTTCCCCAGTGCTCTGCAAGCTCTCCAGGACAACATAAAATCTGGGGCTCTGTGCTTTCTTTCGTTCTGAACAAGTGTTACTGTTTTCTGCACAAAAGCGATTCTGCGAAGCAATGTGAACACTTCTGCTTCCCAGGCACAGAGAAGGTGCTAGCAGGGAATTCTCTGCCTGCCTTTCCCCAGTGCTCTGCAAGCTCTCCAGGACAACATAAAATCTGGGGCTCTGTGCTTTCTTTCGTTCTGAACAAGTGTTACTGTTTTCTGCACAAAAGCGATTCTGCGAAGCAATGTGAACACTTCTGCTTCCCAGGCACAGAGAAGGTGCTAGCAGGGAATTCTCTGCCTGCCTTTCCCCAGTGCTCTGCAAACTCTCCAGGACAACATAAAATCTGGTGCTCTGTGCTTTCTTTCGTTCTGAACAAGTGTTACTGTTTTCTGCACAAAAGCGATTCTGCGAAGCAATGTGAACAGGCACAGAGAAGGTGCTAGCAGGGAATTCTCTGCCTGCCTTTCCCCAGTGCTCTGCAAGCTCTCCAGGACAACATAAAATCTGGGGTTCTGTGCTTTCTTTCGTTCTGAACAAGTGTTACTGTTTTCTGCACAAAAGCGATTCTGCGAAGCAATGTGAACACTTGTGCTTCCCAGGCACAGAGAAGGTGCTAGCAGGGAATTCTCTGCCTGCCTTTCCCCAGTGCTCTGCAAGCTCTCCAGGACAACATAAAATCTGGGGCTCTGTGCTTTCTTTCGTTCTGAACAAGTGTTACTGTTTTCTGCACAAAAGCGATTCTGCGAAGCAATGTGAACACTTGTGCTTCCCAGGCACAGAGAAGGTGCTAGCAGGGAATTCTCTGCCTGCCTTTCCCCAGTGCTCTGCAAGCTCTCCAGGACAACATAAAATCTGGGGCTCTGTGCTTTCTTTCGTTCTGAACAAGTGTTACTGTTTTCTGCACAAAAGCGATTCTGCGAAGCAATGTGAACACTTCTGCTTCCCAGGCACAGAGAAGGTGCTAGCAGGGAATTCTCTGCCTGCCTTTCGCCCAGTGCTCTGCAAGCTCTCCAGGACAACATAAAATCTGGGGCTCTGTGCTTTCTTTCGTTCTGAACAAGTGTTACTGTTTTCTGCACAAAAGCGATTCTGCGAAGCAATGTGAACACTTCTGCTTCCCAGGCACAGAGAAGGTGCTAGCAGGGAATTCTCTGCCTGCCTTTCCTCAGTGCTCTGCAAGCTCTCCAGGACAACATAAAATCTGGGGTTCTGTGCTTTCTTTCATTCTGAACAAGTGTTACTGTTTTCTGCACAAAAGCGATTCTGCGAAGCAATGTGAACACTTGTGCTTCCCAGGCACAGAGAAGGTGCTAGCAGGGAATTCTCTGCCTGCCTTTCCCCAGTGCTCTGCAAGCTCTCCAGGACAACATAAAATCTGGGGCTCTGTGCTTTCTTTCGTTCTGAACAAGTGTTACTGTTTTCTGCACAAAAGCGATTCTGCGAAGCAATGTGAACACTTGTGCTTCCCAGGCACAGAGAAGGTGCTAGCAGGGAATTCTCTGCCTGCCTTTCCCCAGTGCTCTGCAAGCTCTCCAGGACAACATAAAATCTGGGGCTCTGTGCTTTCTTTCGTTCTGAACAAGTGTTACTGTTTTCTGCACAAAAGCGATTCTGCGAAGCAATGTGAACACTTCTGCTTCCCAGGCACAGAGAAGGTGCTAGCAGGGAATTCTCTGCCTGCCTTTCCCAGTGCTCTGCAAGCTCTCCAGGACAACATAAAATCTGGGGCTCTGTGCTTTCTTTCGTTCTGAACAAGTGTTACTGTTTTCTGCACAAAAGCGATTCTGCGAAGCAATGTGAACACTTCTGCTTCCCAGGCACAGAGAAGGTGCTAGCAGGGAATTCTCTGCCTGCCTTTCCCCAGTGCTCTGCAAGCTCTCCAGGACAACATAAAATCTGGGGCTCTGTGCTTTCTTTCGTTCTGAACAAGTGTTACTGTTTTCTGCACAAAAGCGATTCTGCGAAGCAATGTGAACACTTCTGCTTCCCAGGCACAGAGAAGGTGCTAGCAGGGAATTCTCTGCCTGCCTTTCCCCAGTGCTCTGCAAGCTCTCCAGGACAACATAAAATCTGGGGCTCTGTGCTTCTTTCGTTCTGAACAACTGTTACTGTTTTCTGCACAAAAGCGATTCTGCGAAGCAATGTGAACACTTCTGCTTCCCAGGCACAGAGAAGGTGCTAGCAGGGAATTCTCTGTCTGCCTTTCCCCAGTGCTCTGCAAGCTCTCCAGGACAACATAAAATCTGGGGCTCTGTGCTTTCTTTCGTTCTGAACAAGTGTTACTGTTTTCTGCACAAAAGCGATTCTGCGAAGCAATGTGAACACTGCTGCTTCCCAGGCACAGAGAAGGTGCTAGCAGGGAATTCTCTGCCTGCCTTTCCCAGTGCTCTGCAAGCTCTCCAGGACAACATAAAATCTGGGGCTCTGTGCTTTCTTTCGTTCTGAACAAGTGTTACTGTTTTCTGCACAAAAGCGATTCTGCGAAGCAATGTGAACACTTCTGCTTCCCAGGCACAGAGAAGGTGCTAGCAGGGAATTCTCTGCTTGCCTTTCCCCAGTGCTCTGCAAGCTCTCCAGGACAACATAAAATCTGGGGCTCTGTGCTTTCTTTCGTTCTGAACAAGTGTTACTGTTTTCTGCACAAAAGCGATTCTGCGAAGCAATGTGAACACTTCTGCTTCCCAGGCACAGAGAAGGTGCTAGCAGGGAATTCTCTGCCTGCCTTTCCCCAGTGCTCTGCAAGCTCTCCAGGACAACATAAAATCTGGGGCTCTGTGCTTTCTTTCGTTCTGAACAAGTGTTTACTGTTTTCTGCACAAAAGCGATTCTGCGAAGCAATGTGAACAGGCACAGAGAAGGTGCTAGCAGGGAATTCTCTGCCTGCCTTTCCCCAGTGCTCTGCAAGCTCTCCAGGACAACATAAAATCTGGGGCTCTGTGCTTTCTTTCGTTCTGAACAACTGTTACTGTTTTCTGCACAAAAGCGATTCTGCGAAGCAATATGAACACTTGTGCTTCCCAGGCACAGAGAAGGTGCTAGCAGGGAATTCTCTGCCTGCCTTTCCCCAGTGCTCTGCAAGCTCTCCAGGCTCCAGGACAACATAAAATCTGGGGCTCTGTGCTTTCTTTCGTTCTGAACAAGTGTTACTGTTTTCTGCACAAAAGCGATTCTGCGAAGCAATGTGAACACTTCTGCTTCCCAGGCACAGAGAAGGTGCTAGCAGGGAATTCTCTGCCTGCCTTTCCCCAGTGCTCTGCAAGCTCTCCAGGACAACATAAAATCTGGGGCTCTGTGCTTTCTTTCGTTCTGAACAAGTGTTACTGTTTTCTGCACAAAAGCGATTCTGCGAAGCAATGTGAACACTTCTGCTTCCCAGGCACAGAGAAGGTGCTAGCAGGGAATTCTCTGCCTGCCTTTCCCCAGTGCTCTGCAAGCTCTCCAGGACAACATAAAATCTGGGGCTCTGTGCTTTCTTTCGTTCTGAACAAGTGTTACTGTTTTCTGCACAAAAGCGATTCTGCGAAGCAATGTGAACAGGCACAGAGAAGGTGCTAGCAGGGAATTCTCTGCCTGCCTTTCCCCAGTGCTCTGCAAGCTCTCCAGGACAACATAAAATCTGGGGCTCTGTGCTTTCTTTCGTTCTGAACAAGTGTTACTGTTTTCTGCACAAAAGCGATTCTGCGAAGCAATGTGAACACTTGTGCTTCCCAGGCACAGAGAAGGTGCTAGCAGGGAATTCTCTGCCTGCCTTTCCCCAGTGCTCTGCAAGCTCTCCAGGACAACATAAAATCTGGGGCTCTGTGCTTTCTTTCGTTCTGAACAAGTGTTACTGTTTTCTGCACAAAAGCGATTCTGCGAAGCAATGTGAACACTTCTGCTTCCCAGGCACAGAGAAGGTGCTAGCAGGGAATTCTCTGCCTGCCTTTCCCCAGTGCTCTGCAAGCTCTCCAGGACAACATAAAATCTGGGGTTCTGTGCTTTCTTTCGTTCTGAACAAGTGTTACTGTTTTCTGCACAAAAGCGATTCTGCGAAGCAATGTGAACACTTCTGCTTCCCAGGCACAGAGAAGGTGCTAGCAGGGAATTCTCTGCCTGCCTTTCCCCAGTGCTCTGCAAGCTCTCCAGGACAACATAAAATCTGGGGCTCTGTGCTTTCTTTCGTTCTGAACAAGTGTTACTGTTTTCTGCACAAAAGCGATTCTGCGAAGCAATGTGAACACTTCTGCTTCCCAGGCACAGAGAAGGTGCTAGCAGGGAATTCTCTGCCTGCCTTTCCCCAGTGCTCTGCAAGCTCTCCAGGACAACATAAAATCTGGGGCTCTGTGCTTTCTTTCGTTCTGAACAACTGTTACTGTTTTCTGCACAAAAGCGATTCTGCGAAGCAATGTGAACACTTCTGCTTCCCAGGCACAGAGAAGGTGCTAGCAGGGAATTCTCTGCCTGCCTTTCCCCAGTGCTCTGCAAGCTCTCCAGGACAACATAAAATCTGGGGCTCTGTGCTTTCTTTCGTTCTGAACAAGTGTTACTGTTTTCTGCACAAAAGCGATTCTGCGAAGCAATGTGAACACTGCTGCTTCCCAGGCACAGAGAAGGTGCTAGCAGGGAATTCTCTGCCTGCCTTTCCCCAGTGCTCTGCAAGCTCTCCAGGACAACATAAAATCTGGGGCTCTGTGCTTTCTTTCGTTCTGAACAAGTGTTACTGTTTTCTGCACAAAAGCGATTCTGCGAAGCAATGTGAACACTTCTGCTTCCCAGGCACAGAGAAGGTGCTAGCAGGGAATTCTCTGCCTGCCTTTCCCCAGTGCTCTGCAAGCTCTCCAGGACAACATAAAATCTGGGGCTCTGTGCTTTCTTTCGTTCTGAACAAGTGTTACTGTTTTCTGCACAAAAGCGATTCTGCGAAGCAATGTGAACACTTCTGCTTCCCAGGCACAGAGAAGGTGCTAGCAGGGAATTCTCTGCCTGCCTTTCCCCAGTGCTCTGCAAGCTCTCCAGGACAACATAAAATCTGGGGCTCTGTGCTTTCTTTCGTTCTGAACAAGTGTTACTGTTTTCTGCACAAAAGCGATTCTGCGAAGCAATGTGAACCAGGCACAGAGAAGGTGCTAGCAGGGAATTCTCTGCCTGCCTTTCCCCAGTGCTCTGCAAGCTCTCCAGGACAACATAAAATCTGGGGCTCTGTGCTTTCTTTCGTTCTGAACAAGTGTTACTGTTTTCTGCACAAAAGCGATTCTGCGAAGCAATGTGAACACTTGTGCTTCCCAGGCACAGAGAAGGTGCTAGCAGGGAATTCTCTGCCTGCCTTTCCCCAGTGCTCTGCAAGCTCTCCAGGACAACATAAAATCTGGGGCTCTGTGCTTTCTTTCGTTCTGAACAAGTGTTACTGTTTTCTGCACAAAAGCGATTCTGCGAAGCAATGTGAACACTTCTGCTTCCCAGGCACAGAGAAGGTGCTAGCAGGGAATTCTCTGCCTGCCTTTCCCCAGTGCTCTGCAAGCTCTCCAGGACAACATAAAATCTGGGGCTCTGTGCTTTCTTTCGTTCTGAACAAGTGTTACTGTTTTCTGCACAAAAGCGATTCTGCGAAGCAATGTGAACACTTCTGCTTCCCAGGCACAGAGAAGGTGCTAGCAGGGAATTCTCTGCCTGCCTTTCCCCAGTGCTCTGCAAGCTCTCCAGGACAACATAAAATCTGGGGCTCTGTGCTTTCTTTCGTTCTGAACAAGTGTTACTGTTTTCTGCACAAAAGCGATTCTGCGAAGCAATGTGAAACAGGCACAGAGAAGGTGCTAGCAGGGAATTCTCTGCCTGCCTTTCCCCAGTGCTCTGCAAGCTCTCCAGGACAACATAAAATCTGGGGCTCTGTGCTTTCTTTCGTTCTGAACAAGTGTTACTGTTTTCTGCACAAAAGCGATTCTGCGAAGCAATGTGAACACTTCTGCTTCCCAGGCACAGAGAAGGTGCTAGCAGGGAATTCTCTGCCTGCCTTTCCCCAGTGCTCTGCAAGCTCTCCAGGACAACATAAAATCTGGGGCTCTGTGCTTTCTTTCGTTCTGAACAAGTGTTACTGTTTTCTGCACAAAAGCGATTCTGCGAAGCAATGTGAACACTTGTGCTTCCCAGGCACAGAGAAGGTGCTAGCAGGGAATTCTCTGCCTGCCTTTCCCCAGTGCTCTGCAAGCTCTCCAGGACAACATAAAATCTGGGGCTCTGTGCTTTCTTTCGTTCTGAACAAGTGTTACTGTTTTCTGCACAAAAGCGATTCTGCGAAGCAATGTGAACACTTCTGCTTCCCAGGCACAGAGAAGGTGCTAGCAGGGAATTCTCTGCCTGCCTTTCCCCAGTGCTCTGCAAGCTCTCCAGGACAACATAAAATCTGGGGCTCTGTGCTTTCTTTCGTTCTGAACAAGTGTTACTGTTTTCTGCACAAAAGCGATTCTGCGAAGCAATGTGAACACTTCTGCTTCCCAGGCACAGAGAAGGTGCTAGCAGGGAATTCTCTGCCTGCCTTTCCCCAGTGCTCTGCAAGCTCTCCAGGACAACATAAAATCTGGGGCTTCTGTGCTTTCTTTCGTTCTGAACAAGTGTTACTGTTTTCTGCACAAAAGCGATTCTGCGAAGCAATGTGAACACTTGTGCTTCCCAGGCACAGAGAAGGTGCTAGCAGGGAATTCTCTGCCTGCCTTTCCCCAGTGCTCTGCAAGCTCTCCAGGACAACATAAAATCTGGGGCTCTGTGCTTTCTTTCGTTCTGAACAAGTGTTACTGTTTTCTGCACAAAAGCGATTCTGCGAAGCAATGTGAACACTTGCTGCTTCCCAGGCACAGAGAAGGTGCTAGCAGGGAATTCTCTGCCTGCCTTTCCCCAGTGCTCTGCAAGCTCTCCAGGACAACATAAAATCTGGGGCTCTGTGCTTTCTTTCGTTCTGAACAAGTGTTACTGTTTTCTGCACAAAAGCGATTCTGCGAAGCAATGTGAACACTTCTGCTTCCCAGGCACAGAGAAGGTGCTAGCAGGGAATTCTCTGCCTGCCTTTCCCAGTGCTCTGCAAGCTCTCCAGGACAACATAAAATCTGGGGCTCTGTGCTTTCTTTCGTTCTGAACAAGTGTTACTGTTTTCTGCACAAAAGCGATTCTGCGAAGCAATGTGAACACTTCTGCTTCCCAGGCACAGAGAAGGTGCTAGCAGGGAATTCTCTGCCTGCCTTTCCCCAGTGCTCTGCAAGCTCTCCAGGACAACATAAAATCTGGGGCTCTGTGCTTTCTTTCGTTCTGAACAAGTGTTACTGTTTTCTGCACAAAAGCGATTCTGCGAAGCAATGTGAACACTTCTGCTTCCCAGGCACAGAGAAGGTGCTAGCAGGGAATTCTCTGCCTGCCTTTCCCCAGTGCTCTGCAAGCTCTCCAGGACAACATAAAATCTGGGGCTCTGTGCTTTCTTTCGTTCTGAACAAGTGTTACTGTTTTCTGCACAAAAGCGATTCTGCGAAGCAATGTGAACACTTCTGCTTCCCAGGCACAGAGAAGGTGCTAGCAGGGAATTCTCTGCTGCCTTTCCCCAGTGCTCTGCAAGCTCTCCAGGACAACATAAAATCTGGGGCTCTGTGCTTTCTTTCGTTCTGAACAAGTGTTACTGTTTTCTGCACAAAAGCGATTCTGCGAAGCAATGTGAACACTTCTGCTTCCCAGGCACAGAGAAGGTGCTAGCAGGGAATTCTCTGCCTGCCTTTCCCCAGTGCTCTGCAAGCTCTCCAGGACAACATAAAATCTGGGGCTCTGTGCTTTCTTTCGTTCTGAACAAGTGTTACTGTTTTCTGCACAAAAGCGATTCTGCGAAGCAATGTGAACACTTGCTCCAGGCACAGAGAAGGTGCTAGCAGGGAATTCTCTGCCTGCCTTTCCCCAGTGCTCTGCAAGCTCTCCAGGACAACATAAAATCTGGGGCTCTGTGCTTTCTTTCGTTCTGAACAAGTGTTACTGTTTTCTGCACAAAAGCGATTCTGCGAAGCAATGTGAACACTTGTGCTTCCCAGGCACAGAGAAGGTGCTAGCAGGGAATTCTCTGCCTGCCTTTCCCAGTGCTCTGCAAGCTCTCCAGGACAACATAAAATCTGGGGCTCTGTGCTTTCTTTCGTTCTGAACAAGTGTTACTGTTTTCTGCACAAAAGCGATTCTGCGAAGCAATGTGAACACTTCTGCTTCCCAGGCACAGAGAAGGTGCTAGCAGGGAATTCTCTGCCTGCCTTTCCCCAGTGCTCTGCAAGCTCTCCAGGACAACATAAAATCTGGGGCTCTGTGCTTTCTTTCGTTCTGAACAAGTGTTACTGTTTTCTGCACAAAAGCGATTCTGCGAAGCAATGTGAACACTTGTGCTTCCCAGGCACAGAGAAGGTGCTAGCAGGGAATTCTCTGCCTGCCTTTCCCCAGTGCTCTGCAAGCTCTCCAGGACAACATAAAATCTGGGGCTCTGTGCTTTCTTTCGTTCTGAACAAGTGTTACTGTTTTCTGCACAAAAGCGATTCTGCGAAGCAATGTGAACACTTGTGCTTCCCAGGCACAGAGAAGGTGCTAGCAGGGAATTCTCTGCCTGCCTTTCCCCAGTGCTCTGCAAGCTCTCCAGGACAACATAAAATCTGGGGCTCTGTGCTTTCTTTCGTTCTGAACAAGTGTTACTGTTTTCTGCACAAAAGCGATTCTGCGAAGCAATGTGAACACTTCTGCTTCCCAGGCACAGAGAAGGTGCTAGCAGGGAATTCTCTGCCTGCCTTTCCCAGTGCTCTGCAAGCTCTCCAGGACAACATAAAATCTGGGGCTCTGTGCTTTCTTTCGTTCTGAACAAGTGTTACTGTTTTCTGCACAAAAGCGATTCTGCGAAGCAATGTGAACACTTCTGCTTCCCAGGCACAGAGAAGGTGCTAGCAGGGAATTCTCTGCCTGCCTTTCCCCAGTGCTCTGCAAGCTCTCCAGGACAACATAAAATCTGGGGCTCTGTGCTTTCTTTCGTTCTGAACAAGTGTTACTGTTTTCTGCACAAAAGCGATTCTGCGAAGCAATGTGAACACTTCTGCTTCCCAGGCACAGAGAAGGTGCTAGCAGGGAATTCTCTGCCTGCCTTTCCCCAGTGCTCTGCAAGCTCTCCAGGACAACATAAAATCTGGGGCTCTGTGCTTTCTTTCGTTCTGAACAAGTGTTACTGTTTTCTGCACAAAAGCGATTCTGCGAAGCAATGTGAACACTTCTGCTTCCCAGGCACAGAGAAGGTGCTAGCAGGGAATTCTCTGCCTGCCTTTCCCCAGTGCTCTGCAAGCTCTCCAGGACAACATAAAATCTGGGGCTCTGTGCTTTCTTTCGTTCTGAACAAGTGTTACTGTTTTCTGCACAAAAGCGATTCTGCGAAGCAATGTGAACACTTCTGCTTCCCAGGCACAGAGAAGGTGCTAGCAGGGAATTCTCTGCCTGCCTTTCCCCAGTGCTCTGCAAGCTCTCCAGGACAACATAAAATCTGGGGCTCTGTGCTTTCTTTCGTTCTGAACAAGTGTTACTGTTTTCTGCACAAAAGCGATTCTGCGAAGCAATGTGAACACTTCTGCTTCCCAGGCACAGAGAAGGTGCTAGCAGGGAATTCTCTGCCTGCCTTTCCCCAGTGCTCTGCAAGCTCTCCAGGACAACATAAAATCTGGGGCTCTGTGCTTTCTTTCGTTCTGAACAAGTGTTACTGTTTTCTGCACAAAAGCGATTCTGCGAAGCAATGTGAACACTGCTGCTTCCCAGGCACAGAGAAGGTGCTAGCAGGGAATTCTCTGCCTGCCTTTCCCCAGTGCTCTGCAAGCTCTCCAGGACAACATAAAATCTGGGGCTCTGTGCTTTCTTTCGTTCTGAACAAGTGTTACTGTTTTCTGCACAAAAGCGATTCTGCGAAGCAATGTGAACACTTCTGCTTCCCAGGCACAGAGAAGGTGCTAGCAGGGAATTCTCTGCCTGCCTTTCCCCAGTGCTCTGCAAGCTCTCCAGGACAACATAAAATCTGGGGCTCTGTGCTTTCTTTCGTTCTGAACAAGTGTTACTGTTTTCTGCACAAAAGCGATTCTGCGAAGCAATGTGAACACTTCTGCTTCCCAGGCACAGAGAAGGTGCTAGCAGGGAATTCTCTGCCTGCCTTTCCCCAGTGCTCTGCAAGCTCTCCAGGACAACATAAAATCTGGGGCTCTGTGCTTTCTTTCGTTCTGAACAAGTGTTACTGTTTTCTGCACAAAAGCGATTCTGCGAAGCAATGTGAACACTTGTGCTTCCCAGGCACAGAGAAGGTGCTAGCAGGGAATTCTCTGCCTGCCTTTCCCCAGTGCTCTGCAAGCTCTCCAGGACAACATAAAATCTGGGGCTCTGTGCTTTCTTTCGTTCTGACAAGTGTTACTGTTTTCTGCACAAAAGCGATTCTGCGAAGCAATGTGAACACTTGCTGCTTCCCAGGCACAGAGAAGGTGCTAGCAGGGAATTCTCTGCCTGCCTTTCCCCAGTGCTCTGCAAGCTCTCCAGGACAACATAAAATCTGGGGCTCTGTGCTTTCTTTCGTTCTGAACAAGTGTTACTGTTTTCTGCACAAAAGCGATTCTGCGAAGCAATGTGAACACTTCTGCTTCCCAGGCACAGAGAAGGTGCTAGCAGGGAATTCTCTGCCTGCCTTTCCCCAGTGCTCTGCAAGCTCTCCAGGACAACATAAAATCTGGGGCTCTGTGCTTTCTTTCGTTCTGAACAAGTGTTACTGTTTTCTGCACAAAAGCGATTCTGCGAAGCAATGTGAACACTTCTGCTTCCCAGGCACAGAGAAGGTGCTAGCAGGGAATTCTCTGCCTGCCTTTCCCCAGTGCTCTGCAAGCTCTCCAGGACAACATAAAATCTGGGGCTCTGTGCTTTCTTTCGTTCTGAACAAGTGTTACTGTTTTCTGCACAAAAGCGATTCTGCGAAGCAATGTGAACACTTCTGCTTCCCAGGCACAGAGAAGGTGCTAGCAGGGAATTCTCTGCCTGCCTTTCCCCAGTGCTCTGCAAGCTCTCCAGGACAACATAAAATCTGGGGCTCTGTGCTTTCTTTCGTTCTGAACAAGTGTTACTGTTTTCTGCACAAAAGCGATTCTGCGAAGCAATGTGAACACTTGTGCTTCCCAGGCACAGAGAAGGTGCTAGCAGGGAATTCTCTGCCTGCCTTTCCCCAGTGCTCTGCAAGCTCTCCAGGACAACATAAAATCTGGGGCTCTGTGCTTTCTTTCGTTCTGAACAAGTGTTACTGTTTTCTGCACAAAAGCGATTCTGCGAAGCAATGTGAACACTTGTGCTTCCCAGGCACAGAGAAGGTGCTAGCAGGGAATTCTCTGCCTGCCTTTCCCCAGTGCTCTGCAAGCTCTCCAGGACAACATAAAATCTGGGGCTCTGTGCTTTCTTTCGTTCTGAACAAGTGTTACTGTTTTCTGCACAAAAGCGATTCTGCGAAGCAATGTGAACACTTCTGCTTCCCAGGCACAGAGAAGGTGCTAGCAGGGAATTCTCTGCCTGCCTTTCCCCAGTGCTCTGCAAGCTCTCCAGGACAACATAAAATCTGGGGCTCTGTGCTTTCTTTCGTTCTGAACAAGTGTTACTGTTTTCTGCACAAAAGCGATTCTGCGAAGCAATGTGAACACTTCTGCTTCCCAGGCACAGAGAAGGTGCTAGCAGGGAATTCTCTGCCTGCCTTTCCCCAGTGCTCTGCAAGCTCTCCAGGACAACATAAAATCTGGGGCTCTGTGCTTTCTTTCGTTCTGAACAAGTGTTACTGTTTTCTGCACAAAAGCGATTCTGCGAAGCAATGTGAACACTTCTGCTTCCCAGGCACAGAGAAGGTGCTAGCAGGGAATTCTCTGCCTGCCTTTCCCCAGTGCTCTGCAAGCTCTCCAGGACAACATAAAATCTGGGGCTCTGTGCTTTCTTTCGTTCTGAACAAGTGTTACTGTTTTCTGCACAAAAGCGATTCTGCGAAGCAATGTGAACACTTGTGCTTCCCAGGCACAGAGAAGGTGCTAGCAGGGAATTCTCTGCCTGCCTTTCCCCAGTGCTCTGCAAGCTCTCCAGGACAACATAAAATCTGGGGCTCTGTGCTTTCTTTCGTTCTGAACAAGTGTTACTGTTTTCTGCACAAAAGCGATTCTGCGAAGCAATGTGAACACTTGTGCTTCCCAGGCACAGAGAAGGTGCTAGCAGGGAATTCTCTGCCTGCCTTTCCCCAGTGCTCTGCAAGCTCTCCAGGACAACATAAAATCTGGGGCTCTGTGCTTTCTTTCGTTCTGAACAAGTGTTACTGTTTTCTGCACAAAAGCGATTCTGCGAAGCAATGTGAACACTTCTGCTTCCCAGGCACAGAGAAGGTGCTAGCAGGGAATTCTCTGCCTGCCTTTCCCCAGTGCTCTGCAAGCTCTCCAGGACAACATAAAATCTGGGGCTCTGTGCTTTCTTTCGTTCTGAACAAGTGTTACTGTTTTCTGCACAAAAGCGATTCTGCGAAGCAATGTGAACACTTGCTGCTTCCCAGGCACAGAGAAGGTGCTAGCAGGGAATTCTCTGCCTGCCTTTCCCCAGTGCTCTGCAAGCTCTCCAGGACAACATAAAATCTGGGGCTCTGTGCTTTCTTTCGTTCTGAACAAGTGTTACTGTTTTCTGCACAAAAGCGATTCTGCGAAGCAATGTGAACACTGCTGCTTCCCAGGCACAGAGAAGGTGCTAGCAGGGAATTCTCTGCCTGCCTTTCCCCAGTGCTCTGCAAGCTCTCCAGGACAACATAAAATCTGGGGCTCTGTGCTTTCTTTCGTTCTGAACAAGTGTTACTGTTTTCTGCACAAAAGCGATTCTGCGAAGCAATGTGAACACTTCTGCTTCCCAGGCACAGAGAAGGTGCTAGCAGGGAATTCTCTGCCTGCCTTTCCCCAGTGCTCTGCAAGCTCTCCAGGACAACATAAAATCTGGGGCTCTGTGCTTTCTTTCGTTCTGAACAAGTGTTACTGTTTTCTGCACAAAAGCGATTCTGCGAAGCAATGTGAACACTTGTGCTTCCCAGGCACAGAGAAGGTGCTAGCAGGGAATTCTCTGCCTGCCTTTCCCCAGTGCTCTGCAAGCTCTCCAGGACAACATAAAATCTGGGGCTCTGTGCTTTCTTTCGTTCTGAACAAGTGTTACTGTTTTCTGCACAAAAGCGATTCTGCGAAGCAATGTGAACACTTGTGCTTCCCAGGCACAGAGAAGGTGCTAGCAGGGAATTCTCTGCCTGCCTTTCCCCAGTGCTCTGCAAGCTCTCCAGGACAACATAAAATCTGGGGCTCTGTGCTTTCTTTCGTTCTGAACAAGTGTTACTGTTTTCTGCACAAAAGCGATTCTGCGAAGCAATGTGAACACTTCGTGCTTCCCAGGCACAGAGAAGGTGCTAGCAGGGAATTCTCTGCCTGCCTTTCCCCAGTGCTCTGCAAGCTCTCCAGGACAACATAAAATCTGGGGCTCTGTGCTTTCTTTCGTTCTGAACAAGTGTTACTGTTTTCTGCACAAAAGCGATTCTGCGAAGCAATGTGAACACTTCTGCTTCCCAGGCACAGAGAAGGTGCTAGCAGGGAATTCTCTGCCTGCCTTTCCCAGTGCTCTGCAAGCTCTCCAGGACAACATAAAATCTGGGGCTCTGTGCTTTCTTTCGTTCTGAACAAGTGTTACTGTTTTCTGCACAAAAGCGATTCTGCGAAGCAATGTGAACACTTGCTGCTTCCCAGGCACAGAGAAGGTGCTAGCAGGGAATTCTCTGCCTGCCTTTCCCCAGTGCTCTGCAAGCTCTCCAGGACAACATAAAATCTGGGGCTCTGTGCTTTCTTTCGTTCTGAACAAGTGTTACTGTTTTCTGCACAAAAGCGATTCTGCGAAGCAATGTGAACACTTCTGCTTCCCAGGCACAGAGAAGGTGCTAGCAGGGAATTCTCTGCCTGCCTTTCCCCAGTGCTCTGCAAGCTCTCCAGGACAACATAAAATCTGGGGCTCTGTGCTTTCTTTCGTTCTGAACAAGTGTTACTGTTTTCTGCACAAAAGCGATTCTGCGAAGCAATGTGAACACTTGTGCTTCCCAGGCACAGAGAAGGTGCTAGCAGGGAATTCTCTGCCTGCCTTTCCCCAGTGCTCTGCAAGCTCTCCAGGACAACATAAAATCTGGGGCTCTGTGCTTTCTTTCGTTCTGAACAAGTGTTACTGTTTTCTGCACAAAAGCGATTCTGCGAAGCAATGTGAACACTTCTGCTTCCCAGGCACAGAGAAGGTGCTAGCAGGGAATTCTCTGCCTGCCTTTCCCCAGTGCTCTGCAAGCTCTCCAGGACAACATAAAATCTGGGGCTCTGTGCTTTCTTTCGTTCTGAACAAGTGTTACTGTTTTCTGCACAAAAGCGATTCTGCGAAGCAATGTGAACACTTCTGCTTCCCAGGCACAGAGAAGGTGCTAGCAGGGAATTCTCTGCCTGCCTTTCCCCAGTGCTCTGCAAGCTCTCCAGGACAACATAAAATCTGGGGCTCTGTGCTTTCTTTCGTTCTGAACAAGTGTTACTGTTTTCTGCACAAAAGCGATTCTGCGAAGCAATGTGAACACTTCTGCTTCCCAGGCACAGAGAAGGTGCTAGCAGGGAATTCTCTGCCTGCCTTTCCCCAGTGCTCTGCAAGCTCTCCAGGACAACATAAAATCTGGGGCTCTGTGCTTTCTTTCGTTCTGAACAAGTGTTACTGTTTTCTGCACAAAAGCGATTCTGCGAAGCAATGTGAACACTTCTGCTTCCCAGGCACAGAGAAGGTGCTAGCAGGGAATTCTCTGCCTGCCTTTCCCCAGTGCTCTGCAAGCTCTCCAGGACAACATAAAATCTGGGGCTCTGTGCTTTCTTTCGTTCTGAACAAGTGTTACTGTTTTCTGCACAAAAGCGATTCTGCGAAGCAATGTGAACACTTCTGCTTCCCAGGCACAGAGAAGGTGCTAGCAGGGAATTCTCTGCCTGCCTTTCCCCAGTGCTCTGCAAGCTCTCCAGGACAACATAAAATCTGGGGCTCTGTGCTTTCTTTCGTTCTGAACAAGTGTTACTGTTTTCTGCACAAAAGCGATTCTGCGAAGCAATGTGAACACTTGTGCTTCCCAGGCACAGAGAAGGTGCTAGCAGGGAATTCTCTGCCTGCCTTTCCCCAGTGCTCTGCAAGCTCTCCAGGACAACATAAAATCTGGGGCTCTGTGCTTTCTTTCGTTCTGAACAAGTGTTACTGTTTTCTGCACAAAAGCGATTCTGCGAAGCAATGTGACACTTGCTCCAGGCACAGAGAAGGTGCTAGCAGGGAATTCTCTGCCTGCCTTTCCCCAGTGCTCTGCAAGCTCTCCAGGACAACATAAAATCTGGGGCTCTGTGCTTTCTTTCGTTCTGAACAAGTGTTACTGTTTTCTGCACAAAAGCGATTCTGCGAAGCAATGTGAACACTTGTGCTTCCCAGGCACAGAGAAGGTGCTAGCAGGGAATTCTCTGCCTGCCTTTCCCCAGTGCTCTGCAAGCTCTCCAGGACAACATAAAATCTGGGGCTCTGTGCTTTCTTTCGTTCTGAACAAGTGTTACTGTTTTCTGCACAAAAGCGATTCTGCGAAGCAATGTGAACACTTCTGCTTCCCAGGCACAGAGAAGGTGCTAGCAGGGAATTCTCTGCCTGCCTTTCCCCAGTGCTCTGCAAGCTCTCCAGGACAACATAAAATCTGGGGCTCTGTGCTTTCTTTCGTTCTGAACAAGTGTTACTGTTTTCTGCACAAAAGCGATTCTGCGAAGCAATGTGAACACTTCTGCTTCCCAGGCACAGAGAAGGTGCTAGCAGGGAATTCTCTGCCTGCCTTTCCCCAGTGCTCTGCAAGCTCTCCAGGACAACATAAAATCTGGGGCTCTGTGCTTTCTTTCGTTCTGAACAAGTGTTACTGTTTTCTGCACAAAAGCGATTCTGCGAAGCAATGTGAACACTTCTGCTTCCCAGGCACAGAGAAGGTGCTAGCAGGGAATTCTCTGCCTGCCTTTCCCCAGTGCTCTGCAAGCTCTCCAGGACAACATAAAATCTGGGGCTCTGTGCTTTCTTTCGTTCTGAACAAGTGTTACTGTTTTCTGCACAAAAGCGATTCTGCGAAGCAATGTGAACACTTCTGCTTCCCAGGCACAGAGAAGGTGCTAGCAGGGAATTCTCTGCCTGCCTTTCCCCAGTGCTCTGCAAGCTCTCCAGGACAACATAAAATCTGGGGCTCTGTGCTTTCTTTCGTTCTGAACAAGTGTTACTGTTTTCTGCACAAAAGCGATTCTGCGAAGCAATGTGAACACTTGCTGCTTCCCAGGCACAGAGAAGGTGCTAGCAGGGAATTCTCTGCCTGCCTTTCCCCAGTGCTCTGCAAGCTCTCCAGGACAACATAAAATCTGGGCTCTGTGCTTTCTTTCGTTCTGAACAAGTGTTACTGTTTTCTGCACAAAAGCGATTCTGCGAAGCAATGTGAACACTTGTGCTTCCCAGGCACAGAGAAGGTGCTAGCAGGGAATTCTCTGCCTGCCTTTCCCCAGTGCTCTGCAAGCTCTCCAGGACAACATAAAATCTGGGGCTCTGTGCTTTCTTTCGTTCTGAACAAGTGTTACTGTTTTCTGCACAAAAGCGATTCTGCGAAGCAATGTGAACACTTGCTGCTTCCCAGGCACAGAGAAGGTGCTAGCAGGGAATTCTCTGCCTGCCTTTCCCCAGTGCTCTGCAAGCTCTCCAGGACAACATAAAATCTGGGGCTCTGTGCTTTCTTTCGTTCTGAACAAGTGTTACTGTTTTCTGCACAAAAGCGATTCTGCGAAGCAATGTGAACACTTCTGCTTCCCAGGCACAGAGAAGGTGCTAGCAGGGAATTCTCTGCCTGCCTTTCCCCAGTGCTCTGCAAGCTCTCCAGGACAACATAAAATCTGGGGCTCTGTGCTTTCTTTCGTTCTGAACAAGTGTTACTGTTTCTGCACAAAAGCGATTCTGCGAAGCAATGTGAACACTTCTGCTTCCCAGGCACAGAGAAGGTGCTAGCAGGGAATTCTCTGCCTGCCTTTCCCCAGTGCTCTGCAAGCTCTCCAGGACAACATAAAATCTGGGGCTCTGTGCTTTCTTTCGTTCTGAACAAGTGTTACTGTTTTCTGCACAAAAGCGATTCTGCGAAAGCAATGTGAACACTGCTGCTTCCCAGGCACAGAGAAGGTGCTAGCAGGGAATTCTCTGCCTGCCTTTCCCCAGTGCTCTGCAAGCTCTCCAGGACAACATAAAATCTGGGGCTCTGTGCTTTCTTTCGTTCTGAACAAGTGTTACTGTTTTCTGCACAAAAGCGATTCTGCGAAGCAAT